>NC_084736.1:8054387-8221887 GCF_033978785.1 Entelurus aequoreus | reverse complement strand
CGGTGTGGCGAAGTTGGTAGAGTGGCTGTGCCAGCAATCGGATGGTTGCTGGTTACTGGGGTTCAATCCCCACCTTCTACCATCCTAGTCACGTCCGTTGTGTCCTTGGGCAAGACACTTCACCCTTGTTCCTGATGGGTGCAGGTAGCGCCTTGCATGGCAGCTCCCTCCATCAGTGTGTGTGTGAATGGGTGAATGTGGAAATACTGTCAAAGCGCTTTGAGTACCTTGAAGGTAGAAAAGCGCTATACAAGTATAACCCATTTATCATTTATTTACTGTGCAATCTGCTAATACAAGTTTCAATCAATCAATCAATCAATGAAAAAAAAAAGCATGTGAAAATCAATGGTATTCAGTGAGGTAAGATGAATTAAATGCGCTGACAGTTCATTGCCCCTGCCAAATGAATTGCACTGAGTGGAGCGGATCACCACTCCAAGGTGGCGGCCCCGCGTCTCGTCAGCGCCAGTAGGAAGTAGCGCTCGATGCTGCGTACCTTTAGGAGATGTCTATGATTGGCCGGAGCATAAATAAGGCGGTCCTTTTGTGTGAATGAGTGTAAATGGGAGAGGGAGTTTTTTTTGGGTTGGTGCACTAATTGTAAGTGTATCTTGTGTTTTTTATGTTGATTTAATTAAAACAAATTAAAAAAATAAAACATTTAAAATAAAAAATAAGGCGGTCCGTGCGTCACTTGTATTCCTCCCATCCCAACACACCTACGCATATTTTTTTCTCACGTGATCTTTAGTATTCATTTTCTTAACACCACAATCATATTTGTTTATTCCATGCGTTTTTATGTTCATGTAAAAATAGTATCAATATATTGCACGAGTCCATGTTCATCTCAGGTGTTCCGTTCTGAATCTGTGTAAGGTTAGTAAAAAAAATTTAAACCGTTGTTTCTAGTGGGTCATATTTCAGAGTGGCACGTCACAAACCAGAATGCGGAAACACGTGGTTTTTGACTGACTAACGTTATTTCCTCATATGAATTTACTAAAATATTACTTGTTATGACTTCGACGGATATTAACACAACAGGTAATGATTCTACAGTTGACTAAAAAAAATATTTCTTATTGTCGTTCCAATGTAATTTCCATTTTTCCTGAGACAGATAGGATGCAGAGTTCCAAGGTGTTGACCCTGGTGATGGTGGTCCAGCCTGGCAGGGTCCTGCTGGGCATGAAGAAGCGAGGATTCGCCGCTGGGAGGTGGAACGGTTTTGGAGGCAAGGTTGAAGATGGAGAAACTATTGAGGAAGGAGCAAGGAGGTACGTTTATTTGAATAGGGTGAGGACATTATTGTATTTTGGTAGGCTGACCATATTCTGAAATCCCAAAAAGAGGACACATATATGCGTGCCAAGGCCGGGACTATGTGAAAATTTGCCAATGATACTCGAACTTGCTTTATAAATAATATATATTTTTAAATAAAGCATTTTTTCTCCTCTGTTGACAGCAGTGTTGGCGCTAGGAAGTTTCAAAATAGGGTCCCAGGGACCCCATTAAGTCATAAAAATGGGGTACCACAGTAAATTTTTTGGGTCCCACTTTTTTGTAAGCGTTTTGAAAACAAATGACAAATGTATGCATTATCCTGTTGTATCTCACATTCTATATTGTGTTTTGGAAAAAGGTTGTCATAAACGTTACTTCATTCATTAAAAAAAGAAAGAAAACAAATGTGTATACATATGTAAATGTATTCAGTTATAAACATTCATTCACTTTCTTCTTTCCTTCATGGATCTAAACTTTACCACAGCTGCTAGTTTTTTCTATGTTTTTATTTAATAAGTTGTAGGTGTATTTATTTCAGTATAAAAGTGTAAAAAGTGTTTTGCTTGGGTCATGAAATGATGATAATGGTGTGCCAGGGCTTACATACATTTTATATTTAACGCTTAAATCTCTGGGGCCGTACTTATCAAGCTTCTTAGAGTGCCATTTTACACTTAAGTCCTGAGAATTTGCGAAATTTAGTCCTACTCTCAAACTTAAGAATAAAAGCTATTTATCAACGTTCTTAAGTCTAAGAATCACTCCTACTCTCCACGATATTTAAGAGACCTTCAGAGGTGTCTTAAGTGGTTAGGAGTTGCCAGCAGGGGATGGCACTGAGGCGAGAGAGACGTGCGCGAATGTTCAGGGAACGGAACAATGTTTTTTTTTTTTTGATGACGATCAGCTGATCAAACGGTATCGTTTAGACAGAGCGGATATTATTTTTGTCACAGATTTAATACTTTTCGATTCCTTGTTGATTTCTGCATGTGTCTGCAGTGGGCTAGTATATATAGAGCCACCCACACCAGTTTCAAATTAGTTGCCTAATTAATTAATTGGAAAGAAAATGTTATGACAGTAGCGTATGTGTGTGGCCGTGAGGTGAGTGACGTCAGTGAGTGTGTGGGCGATAGAAGAGAGGGAGCGGTAGCGTGAGTGCCGGCGGGGACTAGTTTGTTTTGTATTATTTTGTAGTTTATTGTCAAAATATACACTCCCATTGTCCACTTAAATATTTCCAAGATATTTCTTTATTCTTAGACAACGGATTCCCTTCCGTGATTGGTCATTTCTATGGACACAGAAATGACGTCACCTAAAATTGCTTTTAGGGCACATAGTAATGTCGTAATTCAGCTCTGAGTGTGACACTTAAGATTCAGTCCTACACTTCGCTGAAAGTGTGAGTAAGACGCTTGATAACTAACTTTTAAGTGCAGCTTTCAGCGAATAATTTATTTACTCTTAAGTCAACTCTTAGCAGACTTTTTAGGAGTAATTCTAAGAAGCTTGATAAGTACGGCCCCTGGAGTCTACATCAACTTCGGATCTATCCCTCATTTCAAAACGTTTTAGTTTTTTTTTATGTTGTTTTTTTTGTTTGTTTGTTTTCCGCCCTTTTTTGTCAGACAAAACAATGTTTTTTATGGCAAACACACAAAATATGCAAAATCTTCCACCAAAAATATTTTTTAAAGTGGAATATTTGATGTGAAGTAATCGGAACCTTTGATAGGTCAATAATTCATAATAACATAACAATGACCGTTTGAAAGAAAAAAAAAAAGCTTTGTTTTATTAGTCAACATTGCAACTTTTTCTAAATTACATTTCACCTTTAAGCTTTTTTATTTCACTTTTGTTATGTTTTTGTTCATTTTAATAGTATTTTTAGAATGTGCCGTGGGCCTTTAAAACATTAGCTGTGGGCCACAAATGGTAAAAAATAATAATAATCTGCGTCCTTTCTGATTTCATTGCGTTAAAAAGACACAAAAAGTGTGTTAACGCCAACACTGCTTGACAGTATAACAAAATAAGTCACACTTATATTCTAAGTCACACTTATATTCTGTAACATTCACAGTTTTGGAAAAAAAAAGTGCAGAGGTAGAAATATTCAAAATAACCTCTTGTATATAATGTAAACATAAATAATGCCTCAAAAGAAGTTAATTAAATGTAAACAAAAAACAGCAGACGAGCTCTCGCCCTGCACAGCTGTTTTGTGCTTTGTAGTGTCGATATGGGCTTGTAGATCGTTGGCCCCTTTATTTGCCACAGATATACACGTTCCTGCTTTGCACACAGTGCTTTCTGCTTCCCATGTGTCACGGCCAGGACGAAAACACGAATACTTTTCCCGCAAATCATCCGTGAAGTTGCATTTACGTTTCGGCATTTCTTGTTCTCATGTCTCTCTCCAGTGTCTCCACTCACTAGCTCTCTCACTCTGTGTCTCTGCCCCTCCCTCACGAATGCTGCTACGTGCGCGCACCTTAAGGTTTTTTTTTTTTTAACCCCTTCTTAACTTAACCCTGGACGTACATTGAAAATACATGCAACCCTAATTCAAAATGCCGGACATTTGAGGCATTTAAGAAACCCCGCCCGGACACCCCAAAAGAGGACATGTCCGGGGAAAAGAGGACGTATGGTCAGCCTAATTTTGGGTTACAAAACTATGTAACCAACTTCCATGAATTGATTAACGTGGAGCCCGACTTAAAGAAGTTGACAAACTTATTGGGGTGTTACCATTTAGTGGTCAATTGTACGGAATATGTACTGTACTGTGCAATCTACTAATAAAAGTTCCAATCAATTAATCCATCAAGGTTTTATATCAGGGGTGGGGAATTAATTTTTACCGGGGGCCGCATAAGCAACCCGAGCACTGCTGGAGGGCCACACCGACAATGTTTCAATTAAATTTTGCTCAATATTATTTTTGATATACCGTAAGATAAATAATAATAATAATAACTTCATTTAACCTAACTTAACTTTATACAAAAGCAGATTGCTTTTGATGGTTTTATTTTTAACACTGTCTTACACAACACTTCCTGATGTATAATACAATGCAAAAATTTCCATTTCTGCACAGGGTTAAAGGCCTACTGAAAGCCACTACTACCGACCACGCAGTCTGATAGTTTATATATCAATGATGAAATCTTAACATTGCAACACATGCCAATACGGCCGGGTTAACTTATAAAGTGCAATTTTAAATTTCCCGCTAAACTTCCGGTTGAAAACGTCTATGTATGATGACGTATGCGCGTGACGTCAATCGTTGAACCGGAAGTATTGGTACACCATTGAATCCGATACAAAAAGCTCTGTTTTCATCTCAAAATTCCACAGTATTCTGGACATCTGTGTTGGTGAATCTTTTGCAATTTGTTTAATGAACAATGAAGACTGCAAAGAAGAAAGTTGTAGGTGGGATCGGTGTATTAGCGGCGGACTACAGCAACACAACCAGGAGGACTTTGATTTGGATAGCAGACGCGCTATCCGACGCTAGCCGCCGACCGCATCACAGTTACAAATATGCGCCACACTGTGAACCCACACCAAACAAGAATGACAAACACATTTCGGGGGAACATCCGCACCGTAACACAACATAACAAATACCCAGAACCCCTTGCAGCACTAACTCTTCAGGGACGCTACAATATACACCTCCCGCTACCCCCTACCCCCCCCCCCCCCTCCCACCTCAACCTCTTCATGCTCTCTCAGGGAGAGCATGTCCCAAATTCCAAGCTGCTGTTTTGAGGCATGTTAAAAAAAATAATGCACTTTGTGACTTCAAAAAGAAAAATATGGCAGTGCCATGTTGGCATTTTTTTCCATAACTTGAGTTGATTTATTTTGGAAAACCTTGTTACATTGTTTAATGCATCCAGCGGGGCATCACAACAAAATTAGGCATAATAATGCAGTGTTTCCCATAAACTGCCAAGATACCTGTGGCGGTGGGGGCGTGGCTATGGGCGTGGTTACCATGACATCATCGAGGAATTTGCATAATTTACTACAATGATATGATTTTCTCTAAAAAGGCTCAAAAAATGTATACTTACTAATTAATAATAACAGTTTTGTTTTAAACGTCCATCCATCCATCCATTTTACAATATAATTACAACACTTAATGTACATATTTATATACAGATTTGAACAATAAGTTATTCACTGAAATATATTTATTAATTGTGGTTCTTACAAAAAATATATCTTATAAAATGTAAAAGCTAAAATGTCTCTTAAAGCTCTGCCCCTTAGTGCATACTAAATAATTTAACTTTAGCCTACTACTACAACCATATTATTTACCAGCAACATAAAGTGAAACAGAGGCAGAGGTGTCCTGCCACAGTCAGTAACAAATAAACAGAAAACAGTAGTGGTCAAATACAAATAAGGCAACAAGAGAAGTATCCTACACTTCTCTTTTGTAAAGTAAATCTGAACAGCCTATATGGGCATCTACATCAAGTATATGATTTGCCTGAGAAGCTGGAAAGGACAAAAAAACATTTTATTTATTTGTGGCGGACGTAATTCTTTCGTGGCGGGCCGCCACAAATAAATGAATGTGTGGGAAACACTGTAATGTGTTAATTCCACGACTGTATATATAGATATGGGTTGATATCGGAATCGGTAAATAAGAGTTGGGGAATATCGGATATCGGCAAAAAAGCCATTATCGGACATCTCTAGTATTTATAGAATGCACTGCGGGCTGCAAATGGCCCCCGGGCCACACTTTGGACACCCTGATACTGTATATTAGTAAGTACATTGAAAGAAACAATATTGTGCCTTCTATGTCAGATGTTGTATTGCTTTGTTCATAAACCATTTGAGTGTGAATAAAGTTGAATCGTAAGACAAATTAAAATGCTAAAACATAACTTTATATTACTTGCGCCTTTTTTCAGAGAACTCCTTGAAGAAAGTGGCCTCACAGTGGATGCTCTCGAAAAGGTGGGAAATATAAAGTTTGAATTTGTCGGAGAGACGCAGCTGCTGGACGTTCATATTTTTAGAGCGGACTCGTACAACGGAGAACCAATTGAAACCGAAGGTACATTTTCCACAACACCACACAGTTCTAAATCTATTCTACTCCAGGAAAATCAACATGTTATAATTTATTTTTTTTGTGCTATAGAAATGAGACCCCAGTGGTTCGACTGGGACAAAATCCCCTACAGCCAAATGTGGCCCGACGACATCATGTGGTTCCCCATGCTGCTGCAGAAGAAGAAGTTTTCTGGCTACATGCTCTTCCAGGGCCATGACGTGATCCTCAGCCACAAGCTGGAGGAGGTGGACGAGCTGTGAGGGGGAGGAGCCGGTGAGCTGATGCAAATATTTATACTGGATTGTAAAACTAGCTAACTGAATAGTTTATTTACTTTTTACATTTACAATGCTGAGAGATAGTCATTGAGCTAAAACACCACGACTACAGCACTGAAAGTAAAAAAGGCTACCATCAGTCTCTCCGGGATTTCGCAGGCTTTTTTTTGTTGTTATTGTTTCCGGTTAAAATGCCTGAACTTCTGGCAGCTTTTTCAGAAAGTAGCAGCAAAAGGTTGCAAGGTTTTGAGGCGTATTTTTTTCAACAGCATTGAATCAAATTGTAGATTTTTGTAAGTTTTAAGTGTTTCGTGCAACTTTTAACCTAAAAAAGCACAGGATTTCAACAAAACTTGGAAAACTAATACTATATTGATGTTTTACTTAGAGATGTCCGATAATGCCTTTTTTGCCGATATTGTCCAACTCTTAATTACTGATTCCAATATCTACCGATATATACAGTCGTGGAATGAACACATTATTATGCCTAATTTTGTTGTGATGCCCCGCTGGATGCATTAAACAATGTAACAAGGTTTTCCCAAAATAAATCAACTCAAGTTATGGAAAAAAATGCCAACATGGCAGTGCCATATTTATTATTGAAGTCACAAAGTGTATTATTTTTTTTAACATGCCTCAAAACAGCAGCTGGGAATTTGGGACATGCTCTCCCTGAGAGGGCATGAGGAGGTTGAGATGGGCGGGGTTGAGATGGGGGGTTAGGGGGTAGCGGGGGGTGTATATTGTAACATACCTGAAGAGTTAGTGCTGCAAGGGGTTCTGGGTATTTGTTCTGTTGTGTTACGGTGCGGATGTTCTCCCGAAATGTGTTTGTCATTCTTGTTTGGTGTGGGCTCACAGTGTGGCGCATATTTGTAACAGTGTTAAAGTTGTTTATCCGGCACCCTCAGTGTGACCTGTATGGCTGTTGACCAAGTATGCCTTGCATTCACTTGTGTGTGTGAAAAGCCGTAGATATTATGTCATTGGGCCGGCACGCAGAGGCAGTGCCTTTAAGGTTTATAGGCGCTCTGTACTTCTCCCTACGTCCGTGTACACAGCGGCGTTTTAAAAAGTCTTACATTTTACTTTTTGAAACCGATACGGATAATTTTGAAACAGATACCGATAATTTCCAATATTACATTTTAAAGCGTTTATCGACCGATAATATTGGCAGTCCGATATTATCGGACATCCCTAGTTTTGAGGCGTATTTTTTTCAACAGCGTTGAATCAAATTGTAGATATTTTTATTTATTCAAGTTTTAAGTGTTTCGTGTAACTTTTAACCTCAAAAAGCACAGGATTTCAACAAAACTTGGAAAACTAATACTATATTGATGTTTTACTCTTTATATACTGTACAGACACTATATGGCAGTAAAAGCACACACTCAGAGTTCATTGTCACATTACTGTATGGTTTAGATTAGAGATGTCCGATAGTATCGGGCTGCCGATATTATCGGCCGATAAATGCTTTAAAATGTGATATCGGAAATTATCGGTATCGGTTTCAAAAAGTGAAAGGTATGAATTTTTAAAACGTCGCTGTACGTAGTGGTACACGGACGTAGGGAGAAGTACAGAGCGCCAATAAACCATAAAGGCACTGCCTTTGCGTGCCGGTCCAATCACATAATATCTACGGCTTTTCACTCACACACAAGTGAATGCAAAGCATACTTGGTCAACAGCCATACAGGTCACACTGAGGGTGACCGCATAAACAACTTTAACACTGTTACAAATATGCGCCACACTGTGAACCCACACCAAACAAGAATGACAAACACATTTCGGGAGAACATCCGCACCGTAACACAACAGAACAAATACCCAGAACCCCTTGCAGCACTAACTCTTCCGGTACGCTACAATATACACCCCCCGCTACCCCCTACCCCAATCTCCTCATGCTCTCTCAGGGAGAGCATGTCCCAAATTCCAAGCTGCTGTTTTGAGGCATGTTAAAAAAAATAATGCACTTTGTGACTTCAATAATAAATATGGCAGTGCCATGTTGGCATTTTTTTCCGTAACTTGAGTTGATTTATTTTGGAAAACCTTGTTACATTGTTTAATGCATCCAGCCGGGCATCACAACAAAATTAGGCATAATAATGTGTTAATTCCACCACTGTATATATCGGTATCGGTTGATATTGGAATCGGTAATTAAGAGTTGGACAATATCGGAATATCGGCAAAAAACCCATTATCGGACATCTTTAGTTTAAATAAAACAATTATAATTACAGAGCGAAACACGACTAAAAGCCTCCATATTGTCAGCTGTCCACAAGTTGCAGATATTCTCCACGTTTATCTGTTTTTACACGTTGCCGTCCTGTTTCGTCCACACAAGAAACAAACATACGTTTTGATTAGACAGTTGTCGTGCCTGTTTGAGCACCGTTCAATTAGCGAAAATGACGCTGATTTGCCAAAATGTGCGGGGAAGTTGTGGGCTTTGGAAAAAGTTTCAAGGCTGCACGTAATCGCGAAATCCTGGAGGTCCTGTATTGCATCAGAACTTAACTCACCAATCAGTTTTAGACATACCGTATTTTTCGGAGTATAAGTCACTCCGGAGTATAAGTCGCACCGGCCGAAAATGCATAATAAAGAAGGAAAAAAACATATATAAGTCGCACTGGAGTATAAGTCGCATTTTTAGGGGAAATTTATGTGATAAAAGCCAACACCAAGAATAGACATTTGAAAGGCAATTTAAAATAAATAAAGAATAGTGAACAACAGGCTGAATAAGTGTACGTTATATGAGGCATAAATAACCAACTGAGAACGTGCCTGGTATGTTAACGTAACATATTATGGTAAGAGTCATTCAAATAACTATAACATATAGAACATGCTATACGTTTACCAAACAATCTGTCACTCCTAATCGCTAAATCCCATGAAATCTTATACGTCCAGTGTCTTACGTGAATGAGCTAAATAATATTATTTGATATTTTACGCTAATGTGTTAATAATTTCACACATAAGGCGCTCCTGAGTATAAGTCGCACCCCCGGCCAAACTATGAAAAAAACTGAGACTTATAGTACGGAAAATACGGTAGATATCAGGGGCCGTACTTATCAAGCTTCTTAGAATTACTCCTAAGAAGTCTGCTAAGAGTTGACTTAAGAGTAAATAAATTCTTCGCTGAAAGCTGCACTTAAAAGTTAGTTATCAAGCGTCTTACTCACACTTTCAGCGAAGTGTAGGACTGAATCTGAAGTGTCACACTCAGAGCTGAATTATGACATTACTATGTGCCGTAAAGGGAATTTTAGGTGACGTCATTTCTGTGTCCATAGAAATGACCAATCACGGAAGGGAATCCCTCGTCTAAGAATAAAGAAATATCTTGGAAATATTTAAGTGGACAATGGGAGTGTATATTTTGACAATAAACTACAAAATAATATAAAACAAACTAGTCCCCGCCGGCACTCACGCTACCGCTCCCTCTCTTCTATCGCCCACACACTCACTGAAGTCACTCACCTCACGGCCACACACATACGCTACTGTCATAACATTTTCTTTCCAATTCATTAATTAGGCAACTAATTTGAAACTGGTGTGGGTGGCTCTATATATACTAGCCCACTGCAGACACATGCAGAAATCAACAAGGAATCGAAAAGTATTAAATCTGTGACAAAAATAATATCCGCTCTGTCTAAACGATACCGTTTGATCAGCTGCTCGTCATCAAAAAAAAAAAAACATTGTTCCGTTCCCTGAACGTTCGCGCACGTCTCTCTCGCCTCAGTGCCATCCCCTGCTGGCAACTCCTAACCACTTAGGACACCTCTGAAGGTCTTTTAAATATCGTGGAGAGTAGGAGTGATTCTTAGACTTAAGAACGTTGATAAAAAGCTTTTATTCTTAAGTTTGAGAGTAGGACTAAATTTCGCAAATTCTCAGGACTTAAGTGTAAAATGGCACTCTAAGAAGCTTGATAAGTACGGCCCCAGTTATGATTAAGAATTGAGTCCGCTGTTGATCAATGGTTGCCAATCCAGAAGTAACATCCCCCTTGTGGCTGTGAGTAACGTAGAATGGCATTCTGTAATCTCTCCCGGATGCCATTTAGTTTAAAAATGGAAAACACAAAATCCTTGTTTGAGGTCAAATCCAGCCATAATTCAGCTTTTACGTACCAAGCAAACACTAACAACATGCAGAAAAGTGGGTATTCACACAAAAAGAGCAGGCATTTTTACCTTAGTGCATTTATTATTCAGCAAAATATCAAATAGACAAGTCGATCATTGTAGGACAGAAGCTGTGCAATTGTGACCAAGTGTTCCTTTATCTTCTCTATAAGGTTTGTTTTTCAAAATAAAGAACAATAGTGTTTTATGGGCTTCATACATCCTATTGCACATACAGAGACATAGAGCGTGAAGTGCGATGGCGGCAGTGCCGTTCATTCCGTAACCCTATTGTGCAAGTTTGAGACCAGGCACCTGGAATTTAGCTTATGAAACAAACCTGGGAGTCATTCAAAATCAAAACAGTATAAGCACAGCAGGCTGAGATGATGCAAAGAAACAGTACATGCAAATATGAGGCACTTCCATAAAAAAAATGGGTATAATCTGTATAAAAAAAAAATCTTTCCAAACTCAAAACCTTGTGGAGTGATCATGAACAACATTCCTAATAAAGTGAAATACTTTGTCCTACTGCGTTAGATTGTTTCTCACGTCTTACACAATAACTTATGTACATAAAGGAAAAGCTTACATTTTGACTGCGCTAAATTGGTCCCTTGTAAAAAATAGAAATACAGCTTGGCTAATTTCCCTCTTGGTTGCCAGTTAAAGTTGATTTTATAGCCAAAATGTGATAAGACCAAACACTGAATTGGTAGCAAAAGGCACTTGCGTGAAGGTTTCTCTTTTTCCAGTTTGTGATCTTCATGAAGCAGCCCCTCATGCACAGCTGCTTCATCAGAGGGCCCGTTTCAATCCGTTGTGTTCACCGAAGAGACAGCCCAGCTTTGGCTGGAGTTCGTTCCATACTTCGCCCATCTGGAAGAAATTGTTTTAATGAACTTACTCTGGAACAAATAATGCCCACTTCATCTTTACAAAAAAAAAGACAAAGAACAACACTGCAAAAAGTCAGTGTTCAAAAACAAGAAAAAAATTAGGGGTATTTTATTTGAACTAAGCAAAATTATCTGCCAATAGGACAAGAAAATTTGGCTTGTCAAGACTTTCCAAAACAAGTAAAATTAGCTAACCTCAGGTAACCCAAAAATACCTCAAAATAAGTAAATTCTCACTAATAACAAGTGCACTTTCTTGGTAAAAAATAAGAGACCTTTTTGCGCAATATGTTGAAAAATGTTCTTAAACGAAGTAAATGCTAGTGCCATTATCTTGACATAATGTTATGCGCTCAGCATTACATTTCTTGAAACCAGCAAACTTATACTAAAAACTAATTTATTGTTCTTAATGGAAAGGCAACAAGGCAACCGCTTGTTACTCTCGGGGTCTCCTAGCCGCTCAGGCAAATCATATGGTCTAAAAATGCATTTTTCCATCGATAACATGACATCATCGCGCCAAGTGCGTGCTCTTTCAGTCAATTAGTGCGCATATATACAGCCCGGCCCCCAGCCAACATTTTTTTAATTGTAATTTGGAAGAATTTATCTGAATGTGCATGAATTATACTACTATGAGTACGTATTTTCTATTGTTTCATTGAAAATAAAACATCAAAGTCCATTTGGCTGTCATCTGTTTTAATTATGAGACACAATTGTGTCAAAATCATAATTTTTTTTTTCATGCTTGAAATAAGAAATTATTACTTTAAAAAAGTAGTTTTATACTTGTGAGTGTTGATGACACAGCTTTGCAACAGTTGATATTCTAGTTTCAAGCATGTTTTACTCAATATAGGTCCTCAAATCTCAGCAACAAGTTGTAATATCTTACGGAGATTATTTAGGACCAAAACCCTTAAAACAAGTAAAACACTCTAACATAAAATCTGCTTAGTGAGAATAATTATCTTATCAGACAGAAAATAAGCAAATGACACCCTTATTTGAGATATTTAAGAAAATAGTCTTTTGGATACTGACATGAAAGCACGTTTCGCTCTTCTCTACGAGCTGCTGTGAGCCTCTCCCCAATCTAAATACACTCACAGACGACTTAGTTCTGTATGTGACATCTGAGAAAACAAAAACTACAAAATTGTAGTTGGTAAATTTGTAGTTCTAAACATTAGGCCTGGGCCGAATGCTAACCTCTAAAGGCCCAAACTGTTTGTTTACATGCTTTTTTTAATTTCTCTTTGCTATTTGGGCTTATTGGACCCTAATTAGCATCAAAACTAAGAATCATCTTTTGATATGATGTACTTAGTCCATAAGTACACAAACGTGTACTTCATGTTTAGTGACATGCTAGTTCTTATTTTTACACTTTTTTTTTTCCAAATTCCATTGTATGTTATACTCTTCTGACACCACCAGATGGCAGTATACGTGTCCACATAAGCGGCCATAAGACCCCAGTTCAGTAGTCTACACAATTTTGGAAATAAAATCAATCAATCAATCAATCAATGTTTATTTATATAGCCCTAAATCACAAGTGTCTCAAAGGGCTGTACAAGCCACAACGACATCCTCGGTACAGAGCCCACATACGGGCAAGGAAAACTCACCCCAGTGGGACGTCAATGTGAATGACTATGAGAAACCTTGGAGAGGACCGCATATGTGGGTAACCCCCCCCCCCCCCCCCCCTTTAGGGGAGACCGAAAGCAGTGACATGCTAGTTCTTATTTTTACACTTTTTTTTCCCCAAATTCCATTATGTGTTATACTCTTCTGACACCACCAGATGGCAGTATAAGTGTCCACATAAGTGGCCATAAGACCCCAGTTCAGTAGTCTACAAATAAAAGGTGCTGTCCACGCGTGTGGCCACTAAGCCTTTAGAACAGTGGTCCCCAACCACCGGTACCGGTCCCCAACCACCGGTACCGGTCCGCACAAGAAATTAAGAAAGAAAAAAAAAAGTTTTTTTTTTTTTTAAATTAGAACAACATAAAAATCTTTCTGTTATTAATATTTCTGGTTCCTACATTATATATCAATACAGTCTGCAGGGATACAGTCCGTAAGCACACATGATTGTATTTTTTTATGACAAAAAAACCCCCCCAAAAAACCATACCTAAACATTTTTTTGCTTTTCATGTTTTCTGACTCCCTTTTTGTGTCATGGGCAATTATGAAAATTTGACAATTACATCATTACACAAAGAACTAAGCAGTTTTGTGCATTGCTTTTTTTCCCTTCAAGGTAAACTGCACTTTTTTTGGAATTTCGCCCATCGTTCACAATCATTTTGAAAGACGAGACGATGGATGGATTTTTTTTTTTTTTTTAATGAATTCCAAATATTAAATAAATGTAAATAAAAGTCCATTTACAGCGGAGCCAATTGGAGCTGTTATTCCGTCCATAAAATCAGACAAATAACCATTCAAAAAGCGCCAACAATACTTCATTTGTATTTTGTGACTTGAATATTTACCAGGTATTAGTGATATTATTATAATAAGCGCCAACGCAGACAAATTATTTATAGCGGCGCTGTGATCATTTCTGTGTGCGCCTATGTTTACATCATCGAGTGGTCTGCTGTTTCCTCGCTTCCCTGCTCCCTGTAAATTTATTGTAGATCATTAACCATGCCTCACCTGAAAAGTAGATGGCTGAGAATATAATTTGACAAGTTGGGACACTTTGACAGCCATTTAGACCTGGAACCGAGAACGACACGAAAAGTTCTTGTTCCCCCCGCCCCCCTTCATCTAAATGGGAATATATGAATATCCCAGCGGTCAGCATCCTAATGACAGCAGACTAGGGCTGGGTGATATATCGAATATACTCGATACATCGCGGGTTTGTCTCTGTGCGATATAGAAAATGACTATATCGTGATATTGGAGTATACGTTCTCACGCAGTTGCTTTTAGCTGCAGGCTCTTCTCACTCTTTCTAGTCTCTCCTTCTCAGAGACTTAAACAAGCGCACCTTCTTACATACGTCACATATGTATACGCCCTCGCAGAGCAGAGAGGTAGCAGCATGGGTAAAGTTAGCTGTGGTGCGAATGGTAATACGAGAGAAAGAAGGTGCGAATCTGGTTACAAATGAAGGAAGAATTAATTCCCAAGAAAAACAGCAGGGGGTCTATTTTCTGGCGGTGGTTTGGCTTCAAGCGGAAAGATGTCGAACAGACAACTGTAATTTGTGAAGTGTGGAGCAAAAGCGTTGCTACAAAAAGTAGCATTACTGCTAATGTGTAGCATCATTTGAAAAGTCACCCGCTAGAGAATGAAGAGTGCTTACTCCGCATGTCAACATCTCCGGCCGGTGCCACACCAACAAAATGCCGAGGCAACCATTTCCACATCAACACCGTATGAAAAAAATAGTCCACAACAGAAGGAGATAACATCCGCAGGAACCTACCACATAGCGAAGGACATACACTATTTGATTTCCTATTATGCAGCTCACTTTTATTTGACACTTATTGAAATATCTTGTGTGACATCATGCATAAAAGTGCGCTTTATTTGTTTCAAACTATTGTAGTGGCGTTCTGTACAATTTAGTGTTGTTTTGATACGTCATCTTAGTGACATCATGCACAAAAGCGCACTCATAGCTTGTTTAAAAATGTCTCTGACAATCTTGCACTTTCTGTTTTGGAAATGACATGAATGTTTGTGCCACTGCTTAATAACTGTTTAATAAATACACTTTTAGTTGTGATTTCCCTCTCTGCATGAAAGTTTAAAATGAGCATATATTAATGCAGTATGAAGAAGAATGTTTTAATGTAGACACATAGAATCATCATACTGCTGTGATTATATGCATCAAGTGTTCATTCAAGGCTAAGGCAAAATTTCCAGATATATATCGTGTATCGTGACATGGCCTAAAAATATCAAGATATTTAAAAAAAAGGCCATATCGCCCAGCCCTACAGCAGACCTTGTAAAGTAAGTCATGTTTTATTATGTTTGTTGGCTCTCATAAAGTCTGCACTAAGTCATAATCAGTGATGATGAAGAAAAAAGCAAACGTGATGCGTTTTTAAAATTATTATTATAAAAATTGTATGCCTAAAATGAGCAAAATACGTAAATATTAAATGTTATTATAAATGTGCCTGTTAGATTTAGATTTTTAGATTTAGATTTATTGGTCCCCGTTGGGGAAATTCATTTTCACTGCCTTACATTTAAACGATAGACATTAAACATCACAAAACAAAAATAACAAAAAGACATTATACATGACCAACACGTTTGTAGGCTTGACAGACAGGTTAAGGGCGGCTATAGCTGCAGGGATCAGGCTTTTCCTGAGGCGGGCCCTCCGGAATTTGATGGTTCTGTACCTGCGCCCTGATGGTGGTGGGATTATGTATTGGTGTAGTGGGTGAGTGATATCCTGGACTATCGTGTTTGCCAGTCGAGTGATGGACCTGTGGTTTAAATCTGAAATGTTGGGTGTGGGTAGGCCGATGATTTTAGCTGCTATGTTTGTAATGCGTGTGAGTTTGTTCCGGTTGGTTACAGAAAGCATGGTGAAAAAACATGTGGAACAGTACATAAGGATGGGTTGAACAATGCTTTGGTAAAGTGATAACAGGAGATGAGGTGCAACGTATAGTCCTTTGAGTTTTCGGATGGCTGACAGTCTTTGTTGACTTCTTTTTTGAATGTCCGTTACTACATTACATATACACTACTGTTCAAAAGTTTGGGGTCACATTAAAATGTCCTTATTTTTTAAGGAAAAGCACTGTACTTTTCAATGAAGATAACTTTAAACTAGTCTTAACTTTAAAGAAATACACTCTATACACTGCTAATGTGGTAAATGACTATTCCAGCTGCAAATGTCTGGTTTTTGATGCAATATCTACATAGGTGTATAGAGGCCCATTTCCAGCAACTATCACTCCAGTGTTCTAATGGTACAATGTGTTTGCTCATTGGCTCAGAAGGCTAATTGATGATTAGAAAACCCTTGTGCAATCATGTTCACACATCTGAAAACAGTTTAGCTCGTTACAGAAGCTACAAAACTGACCTTCCTTTGAGCAGATTGAGTTTCTGGAGCATCACATTTGTGGGGTCAATTAAACGCTCAAAATGGCCAGAAAAAGAGAACTTTCATCTGAAACTCGACAGTCTATTCTTGTTCTTAGAAATGAAGGCTATTCCACAAAATTGTTTGGGTGACCCCAAACTTTTGAACGGTAGTGTATACTTACATCATGTACTGAATATAAAACCCTAATGGAGGTGTTTGGATGTTTTTTAGGGGCTCCATGGGCACAATTGAACGGCTCCCATAGGCTCCTTCGTAAGCAGACTTTTGATCGAATTTATTTAATATTTAAAATTATTTTCTTTTCTTTTTTTTTTTTTAATCCATCCATCGTCTTGTCTTAATGATTGTGAACGATAAGCAAAATTCCCCCCAAAAAGTGCCCCTTTTAAAACCAAGGTATGTACTGAACCGCGATCATGGTGCACACCATGACAGGCCCAACAGTAGAAGTGGGAAATATTATAGACAGAAATGAATCTAACCTCTCGGTGTCCTTGCACCTGGGAGTTTACAAAAGCTCCCAGGATGTGGGAGGTGATTGGCAGGTAGGTGAAGATGAGCTGTGTTTCTTGGTGGAGGCAGAACAATGAGAAGTAGTTACGCAACTCCATGGTCTGAATGGCATTTTCTTGCTGTAAATAGAAGGACAAAGCAGAGTGGGACTCGTTACTTAACACTCTTAAGACTATACTGAGGCTTAAGTACCGTATTTTTCGGCGTATAAGTCGCACCGGCCAAAAATCCATAATAAAGAAGGAAAAAACATATAAGTCGCACTGTAGTATAAGTCGGACGTGCGCACATTTTCAGGACTTATGCAGATCCCAAATACAGATCAGCAGGTACCAGAAGGTAAGGAAAGTTGCTTTTGCATAATATTGTGAAACAAAACGCCAGATAATATGTCTTACCTTATACACACACCATAATAATACTCCTATGTTGAAGCACAGTACAATCCATCAAGCGGTGCGGCTTCATAGCTTACCAAAGTCCTACTAAAACATACATTTTTTTACCGCCGTGTGTAATGTTATATATTTGCAATGGCACATAACATTTTGGTGTTTACTTGAGTTTCGATTAAATCGATTAAAATAGATTATAAAAATAGTTGGCGATTAATTTAGTCATCGATTCGTTGGATCTATGCTATGTGCATGCGCAGGGGCAATTATTATTATTTTTTTAAATAAACTTTTATTTATAAACTGCAACATTTACAAACAGCTGAGAAACAATAATCAAAATAAGTATGGTGCCAGTATGCTGTTGTTTTTTTTCCAATAAAATACTGGAAAGGATAGAAATGTAGTTGGTCTCTTTTATCCGATTATTAATCGATTAATCAAAGTAATAATCGACAGATTAATCGATTATCAAATTAGTTGTTAGTTGCAGCCCTACTTGAGTCATATTGCAGTATACACGTATTTCTTATGTGTGAGTGCCATCATATTGCAGTCTACACGTATCTCTTATGTGTGACTGCCATCTGTTAGAATAATTGTTTCTAAGTTATCACAAAAACGTTGTGTTACATCGAGTGCCCGGTGAGAAGCAAAAGCTGTCTTTGAAACCTACCAAGAAGAAGGCTCGTAAAACTCCACTGTGTAGGGGGGGAAGCAAAATGAAGGTGTTCTGTTTCTTTCGTGTATAGTAATCAACAGAAAGATATTGTCTGACCCAAGAACTACAAAAGCCAAGAGGAAGCAGGACCAGACTCCCCCCAGGCGATCCCTTTTTCAACTGTTTTACAAACCTCTTTTTGAACTGTTTTACGAACCTCCTTTTGAACTCTTTCGCAACTTTTTCTGTGAACTGTTTACGACCTTTTCTTTTGAACTGTTGTAATCAAAGCCGATGGCTGTTTACGACCTCGTCCCTTAGAAGCAGCTGTTGCCATGTGGTCAGAGGAGGTCCAAATAAAGGAGGCGGCGTGCAATCTTTTGGCAGAGCGTGCTGAGACACACTACAAGGGTACAGTGTCCAGGCGACTCTCCTCAATATTGAGCCAAATTGAATTCTGTCTCTGTTTAATTCTTTGCTTCTTGTCTTGTTTAATACCTACCTACTCAGTGGCCTAGTGGTTAGAGCAGGGGTCCCCAAACTACGGCCCGCGGGCCGGATCCGGCCCCCCAGCATCCAAAATCCGGCCCACGGGAAGTCCCAAGTAAAAAAAAAAAAAGTGTTTTAATTTATTTAAAAAAATTTTTATCTTTCCTTTCTAATCCATTATATACCGCTTGTTACTCTCGGCGTCTCCTAGCCGCTCAGGCAAATCATATTGTCTAAAAATGAATTTTCCCATCGATAAGGTTAAATGACAAAACGGATTAACTCGCTGGAATATAAAGACAATGTGTGTATATATATATATATATGTATATATATATATATATATATATATATATATACATACATACATACAGCCCGGCCCCCGGCCTAATTTTTTTAACCCAATGCGGCCCCTGAGTCAAAAAGTTTGGGGACCCCTGGGTTAAAGTGTGCGCCCTGAGATCGGTAGGTTGTGAGTTCAAACCCCGGCCGAGTCATACCAAAGACTATAAAAATGGGACCTATTACCTCCCTGCTTGGCACTCAGCATCAAGGGTTGAAAATGGGGATTAAATCACCAAAAATTATTACCGGGTGTGGCACCGCTGCTGCTCACTGCTCCCCTCACCTCCCAGGGGGTGAACAAGGGGATGGGTCGAATGCAGAGGACAAATTTCACCACACCTAGTGTGTGTGTGACAATCATTGGTACTTTAACTTAACTTTAATAGATGTCATCAGTGTTTGAACCTGACACCATCTACTGGTCACACTTATCATTACACCATGTACCAAATAAAATAGCTTCGAGGTCGGTAAACACAACCAGAATTATTCCGTACATTAGGCACACCGGGTAATAAGGCGCACTGTCGACTTTTGAGAAAACGAAAGGATTTTAAGTGCGCCTTATAGTCCGGAAAAACATGGTACTTAGTTGTAGGTTTTTAATGTGCAGTACCTGAACAATTCTCGATTCGAGCTGAACTACCGATGCCTGTTCCTTGGGCTGCACAGTGGCGCTCATCATCTGCCTCTTCATCACGCTGTACTTGTGCAGCGCTCGCTGGTGCTCGTGGAGCACGCCCTTCTCGTGGCGCTCGCACAGGTCCTGGAGAAGGGACCGAGGTTGACATTTTCTACCTTTTTTATAGGATGATGGAAGTTGAGAAAAGGACTCACTCTGTACGACTGGAGCAAATCCAGGAAAAAATGCAGCCTTTCCACAACATCGTCCTCCTCCCGTCTCGCCTGTGGACATTTAGCACAACATGTTTGTTTACTAGTGCCTTCAGCGGTGCCAGTTCTTGATTGAGATGAGCAACCCACAAAAAAAAAAAAAAGTTATTACCTGTTGACCGGCTTTGTCCGAGAGCACGGCAAACTCTACTGACAGACTCTTTAGGGATTGACACAGGCGGCCCCAAGTACTCTGTGATGAAGCCAACGACGGAAGGGACGACGTTTCTGAGCCCAACGTGCTGCGTGTAAAGATTTATACATGAACTTTGTTATTGTACCTTATTAGTAGAGATGTCCGATAATGGCTTTTTTGACGATATCCGATATTGTCCAACTCTTAATTACCGATTCCGATATCAACCGATACCGATATATACAGTCGTGGAATTAACACATTATTATGCCTAATTTTGTTGAGATGCCCCGCTGGATGCATTAAACAATGTAACAAGGTTTTCCAAAATGAATCAACTGAAGTTATGGAAAAAAATGCCAACATGGCACTGCCATATTTATTATTGAAGTCACAAAGTGCATTATTTTTTTTTTAACATGCTTCAAAACATCAGCTTCGAATTTGGGACATGCTCTCCCTGAGAATGCATGTGGGAGTGTACATTGTAGCGTCCCGGAAGAGTTAGTGCTGCAAGGGGTTCTGGGTATTTGTTCTGTTGTGTTACGGTGCGGATGTTCTCCCCAGATGTGTTTGTCATTCTTGTTTGTTGTGGGTTCACAGTGTGGCGCATATTTGTAACAGTGGTAAAGTTGTTTATACGTCCACCCTCAGTGTGACCTGTATGGCTGTTGACCAAGAAGAGCCGTAGATATTATGTGACTGGGCCGGCACGCAAAGGCAGTGCCTTTAAGGTTTATTGGCGCTCTGTACTTCTCCCTACGTCCGTGTACACAGCGGCGTTTTAAAAAGTCATACATTTTACTTTTTTGAAACAGATACCGATAATTTCCGATATCACATTTTAAAGCATTTATCGGCCGATAATATCGGCAGTCCGATATCATCGGACATCTCTACTTATTAGTGTATAGGATGAAAGAAGCCAAGTGTTATTTTCCACAGTGAAGTACATTAAATAAATCTCATCAACAAAATAACAGACTTTTTCCAAATCAGACCATATTTTCGGTACATTAGATGGAATCTTTACCTGAGATGTTTTGACTGTCGTCTGGTCACCTGACCATCAAATATACCGTATTTTTCGGACTACAAGTCACAGTTTTTTTCATAGTTTGGCCGGGGGTGCGACTTATACTCAGGAGCGACTTATGTGTGAAATTATTAACACATTACCGTAAAACATCAAGTAAAATTATTTAGCTCATTCACGTAAGAGACTAGACGTATAAGATTTCATGGGATTTAGCGATTAGGAGTGACAGATTGTTTGGTAAACGTATAGCATGTTCTATATGTTATAGTTATTTGAATGACTCTTACCATAATATGTTACGTTAACATACCAGGCACGTTCTCAGTTGGTTATTTATGCCTCATATAACCAGTGTTGGGACTAACGCGTTACTGTAACGCCGTTAGTTTCGGCGGTAACTAGTAATCTAACGCGTTATTTTTTTATATACAGTAACTCAGTTACCGTTACTGCATGATGCGTTACTGCGTTATTTTTATGTAGTATCGGCTAGAAACTGAAGATCTGAGTGTGCTTTATTGGAGTGCTCCAGTGGAAAAGAAGAGGCGTGCTTTCCCCCACCCACAGAAAGCACGCCTCCCCACAGGGGAGACGTTCCTCCAGAGCCGTACTCCGGGTCTAACAACCTCCACTTTACCCGGAAGAGGGTCTTTACAGCTGAGGGTGAATGACGAGCCCGGCGGTTTGTTGCAACTTTGTGACTTTGTTGCACGCAGCCATCCACCAAGCTAGAGCACCTACACGCACTCACTGTCGCCGCTCCCTCACCTCTCTCGCCCACTCACTCACTGACGTCACTCACCTCTCATGCTGTCATATCTTAAAGGGCCACACACACACACACACACACACACACACACACACATACAAACAAGACATCATGGCGAGCCAGAAGTCGAGTTTTTTAACATGGAGACATTCTCAATACTTTTCTTTTGTCGAGCACAAAGAAAATAACATTTTAGTTAAATGTAAGTTGTGTCTTGGATCAAAGATCCTATCTACTTAGAGTTAAAGTTAAAGTGCCATTATGTTGCAGCTATTTAAAATAGTTTTGTCAATTTTTTCTGGCCTGAAATAAATTGGCCCTTTGAAACATATCTTTGTCTTTGTGTGTCGTATGTAGACCACATTGTTTGTGTGTTGTATGTAGACCACATTGTTTGTGTGTTGTATGTAGACCACATTGTTTGTGTGTTGTATGTAGACCACATTGTTTGTGTGTTGTATGTAGACCACATTGTTTGTGTGTTGTATGTAGACCACATTGCTTTCTGAGTTCAGTGATGCAAATGCATGTCAAGTTGATCAACACATTGCATTATTCTCCAGTGCAATAACAGTACTGAAATGAAGGCTAAAAGGGCATTAAGGGGAGCCTTAAAAAAAAAGGGGGGGAAAAAAAAAGTAACTAAATAGTTACTTTTCACAGTAACGCATCACTTTTTGGTGTAAGTAACTGAGTTAGTAACTGAGTTACTTTTGAAATAAAGTAACTAGTAATAGTAACTAGTTACTGGTTTTCAGTAACTAACCCAACACTGCATATAACGTACACTTATTCAGCCTGCTGTTCACTATTCTTTATTTATTTTAAATTGCCTTTCAAATGTCTATTCTTAGTGTTGGATTTTATCAAATAAATTTCCCCAAAAATGCGACTTATACTCCAGTGCGACATATAGGTTTTTTTCCTTCTCTATTATGCATTTTCGGCCGGTGCGACTTATACTCCGAAAAATACGATACTGAAAATATGGTCTGATTACAAGTACATTTGAAAAAGTATATGAATAAGAAGACATAATGAACCTTTTTGAGCAAATTAACAGACCTCGCAACTGGGTGACACAACTGAAGTTATATTCAAAATATAACAATACAGTATATATTTGTCAATAGTCTTATGTAGTGCCTTTTTAGTATACAATTATAAGGAATATAGGGCCCTATTCTCCCAAGTGCTTAACTGTAAAAAGCTGCATAATTGTGCAGAAACTGGCTGCGCAGCATTCTCCCCATCGACTTAAAGCCTGAAAAACTTAAACGTAAACCAGATCATTTAATTTGAGTTTGTGTGACTTCCTGTTTAACCCAAGCAGATTTTAGCTTAATTGCACGGCTGTTTTGCGGTGAGCGGCAAATATAGAAGCACTGTGTATATTTAGTGCAGGAATGTTGAATAGCAGCGACATGGTGGAAGCTGAACACATTGTCTTGAATTAAAACGAGTCCGTTCCGCATCCAGTGGAAATCCGGGGGTTAAATGTGGGTGTTCCCTTGTCAAATCCAAGTTTGCGCATTTTCTCCCATCGACTTAAGTAGATATTATTTTTTTTACTCATGTTTTGGTGATGTGTTTATGGCCGACAAAGAGTTTTGCTCAGTAAAGTGATGGATGGAATTCATGTCCTCAAAGCGTCTCGACAGACGTTACAATATTTGAACAATGATGACGAAAACTGTTTTCTCTGTGGTGTCCGTGTGTCGAAAATTGTTACGCGCTTATTTTTTTATTTGATTTTGTGCGTGGCATAGATTTGCCGTGCGCAGAGGACGCTTGAGCAGTGCACAATTGCACAGGCGCGCACCTTAGAGGGAACGTTGGCTGTGACCCAATACTATTAAAGGCCTACTGAAATGAATTTTTTTTATTTAAACGGGAATAGCAGATCCATTCTATGTGTCATACTTGATCATTTCGCGATATTGCCATATTTTTGCTGAAAGGATTTAGTAGAGAAAATCGACGATAAAGTTCGCAACTTTTGCTCGCTGATAAAAAAAGCCTTGCCTGTACCGGAAGTAGCGTGACGTCACAGGAGGTAATATTCCTCACAATTTTCCTTTGTTTACAATGGAGCGAGAGAGATTTGGAGCGACGATTACCCCATTAATTTGAGCGAGGATGAAAGATTCGTGGATGAGGAACGTTAGAGTGAAGAACTAGAGGCAGTGCAGGACGTATCTTTTTTCGCTCTGACCGTAACTTAGGTACAAGCTGGCTCATTGGATTCCACACTCTCTCCTTTTTCTATTGTGGATCACGGATTTGTATTTTAAACCACCTCGGATACTATATCCTCTTGAAAATGAGAGTCGAGCACACGAAATGGACACTCAAATTGACTTTTATCTCCACGACAATACATCGGTGACACACTTAGCTACTGAGCTAACGTGATAGCATCGTTCTCAAATGCAGATAGAAACAAAATAAATAAATCCCTGACTGGAAGGATAGACAGAAGATCAACAATACTATTAAACCATGTACATGTAACTACACGGTTAATAATTCTCAGCCTGGTAAAGCTTAACAATGCTGTTGCTAACGACGCTAAGGCTAATTTAGCAACTTAGCAACCGGACCTCACAGAGCTATGATAAAAACATTAGCGCTCCACCTACGCCAGCCAGCCCTCATCTGCCCATCAACAGCCGCGCTCACCTGCGTTCCAGCGATCGACGGCGCGACGGAGGACTTCATCCGTGGGTTTGGCGGCTAGCATCGGCTAGGCGTCTGCTAAGTCCTTGTTGTGTTGCTACAGCCAGCCGCTAATACACCGATCGATCCCACCTACAACGTTCTTCTTTGCAGCCTCCATTGTTCATTAAACAAATTGCAAAAGATTCACCAACACAGATGTCCAGAATACTGTGGAATTATGAAATCAAAACAGAGCTTTTTTGTATTGTATTCAATGGAGAAGGCATACCTATGTTCCCCGGGCTACGTCACGCGCATACGTCATCCTTCGAAGGCTTTTTCAACCGGAAGTGTGGCGGGAAATTTAAAATTGCACTTTATAAGTTAACCCGGCCGTATTGGCATGTGTTGCAATGTTAAGATTTCATCATTGATATATAAACTATCAGACTGCGTGGTCGCTAGTAGTGGCTTTCAGTAGTCCTTTAAGTGAAACAGCATTTCCTTTGTACTGCAGGGGGTCAGAATTCCATTTCTTTTAGCAGCCCTCTGGAATTACACTCCTATAATAGCAAATACCTGAGCTCTCTGCCAAACAGGAGGAGGTCGCTGGCATTCCCCTTGGAGCGCTCGGCGATCTTCTCGGCTCGCTCCCGCAGCTTGTAGAAGCTGTTGTGGATGCTCTTGATCAGCTCTCTGCTCAGGGAGAACTGCGTCTGGATGTCGGCAGGGAGGTAGTCCTGGAAAAGGCAGGAGTGTGAGCGCTGGAATTTAGCAGAATTGTGGGTAGCAGACCTTCGCCTGAGTCGCAATTCTGTTGGTCATGAACTCATCGCCTGTTTTCTTGTAAGCGTCACGCAGCCTGATCTGGACATCCTGTTTGGGAAGCAGGTAGAAAAGAGTGGTAGTGGGAAAGGGTGTGTGTGGAAAAGGAACAATGACTAACTGAAGTCGTCATGGTTTGGATTGCAGAGGCAGCAAGTTTTTTTTTTGAGAAAAGAAAAACACGTACAGAGCCACTGAAGGTGAGGAAGGTCTTGACCAGCTCATCCTCTGAGAAGAAGGGGTGCTTGGCCACCAAGTTGATGAATCGGCCCAGCGCACGCCGCCTCCCCTCGATGAACTCGCGATCGGAAACGGAGGTCAGGACTGTGAACCACAGCGAAAAAAGCTTCAAAATATCAGGACATAGAACCAAATATGGACACTCCACGTGTATTTGTTGTACCTCCTTTCAACATTCGTTTAGGAGGAAGCGATGGCACCACTCTGTAGGCGAAACGTTGCAGCAGAACCTCGTGGAAGACGTCAAAATCGCTGTAGCGTCGATAAACTGATATTTTGAAACGCTGGGAGGCAAATAGTGAGAATCAGAAAATGTGCACAATGACTTAGTATTTGTGAGATAAACAATCAACAAGGAAATGCACCGTAGTACTGTAGATGATGACCACATTGTAGCTCACCCATCATTTCCATGATTTTATTACAAAACCCAAAAACAGTGAAGTTAGCACGTTAAGTAATTCATAAATAAAAACAGAATACAATGATTTTCAAGTCATTTAACTTATATTCAATTGAATAGACTGCAAAGACATGATATTTCATGTTCGAACAGAGAAACTGAATTTTTTTTTGCAAATAATCATTACCTTAGAATTTAATGGCAGCAACACATTGGAAAAAAGTTGTCACAGGGGCATTTTTACCACTGTGTTACATGGCCTTTCCTTTTAACAACACTCAGTAAACGCTTGGGAACTGAGGAGACACATTTTTTAAGCTGTTCAGGTGGAATTCTTTCCCATTCTTGCTTGATGTACAGCTTAAGTTGTTCAACAGTCCGGCAGTGTTTCCCACACATTCATTTATTTGTGGCGGCCCGTCACGAAAGAATTACGTCCGCCACAAATAAAAAAAAATGTTTTATTTTTTTTTGTCCTGTCCAGCTTCTCAGGCAAATCATATAGTTGATGTAGATGCCCATATAGGCTGTTCAGATTTACTTTACAAAAGAGAAGTGTAGGATACTTCTCTTGTTGCCTTATTTGGGGCGGCATGGCGTAGTGGGTAGAGCGCCCGTGTCAGAAACCTGAGGGCTGCAGGTTCGCTCCCCGCCTCTTACCATGCCGTTGTGTCCTTGGGCAGGACACTTCACCCTTGCCCCCGGTGCCACTCACACCGGTGAATGAATGTTGAATGAATGATAGGTGGTGGTCGGAGGGGCCGTAGGCGCAAATTGGCAGCCACGCTTCCGTCAGTCTACCCCAGGGCAGCTGTGGCTACGAAAATAGCTTACCACCACCAGGTGTGAATGAATGATGGGTTTTTAACATGTAAAGCGACTTTGGGTACTTAGAAAAGCGCTATATAAATCTCAGGTATTATTATTTGTATTTGACCACTACTGTTTTCTGTTTATTTGTTACACCTCTGCTTCTGTTTCACTTTATGTTGCTGGTAAATAATATGGTTGTAGTAGTAGGCTAAAGTTAAATTATTTAGTATGCACTAATTAAAGGGGCAGAGCTTTAAGAGACATGTTAGCTTTTATATTTTATAAAATATATTTTTTGTAAGAACCACAATTAATAAATATATTTCAGTGAATAACTTATTGTTCAAATCTGTATATAAATATGTACATAAAGTGTTGTAATTATATTGTAAAATGGATGGATGGATGGATGGATGGATGGATGGACGCTTAAAACAAAACTGTCATTATTAATTAGTAAGTATACATTTTTGAGCCTTTTTAGAGAAAATCATGTCATTGTAGTAAATTATGCAAATTACTCGATGATGTCATGGTGACCACGCCCCCACCGCCACAGGTATCTTGGCAGTTTATGGGAAACACTGAGTCCGGGGTCTCCATTGTGGTATTTTACTCTTCATAATGCGCCACACATTTTCAATGGGAGACAGGTCTGGACTACAGGCAGGCCAGTCTAGTACCTGCACTCTTTTACTACGAAGCCACACTGTTGGAACACTTGGCTTGGCATTGTCTTGCTGAAATAAGCAGGGGCGTCCATGATAGCATTGCTTGGATGGCAACATATGTTGCTCCAAAACCTGTATGTACCTTTCAGCATTAATGGTGCTTTCACAGATGTGTAAGTTACCCATGTCTTGGGCACTAATACACTCCCATACCATCACACATGCTGGCTTTGCGCCTATAACAATCCGATGGTTATTTTCCTCTTTGATCCGGAGGATATCCTTTACACACTGATATCGCTTTTAGATGCAGTACCGCCTGAGGGTTCGAAGGTCCGTAATATCATCGCTTACGTGCAGTGATTTCTCCAGATTCTCTGAACCTTTTGATGATACCACAGACCGTAGATTGTGAAATCCCTAAATTCCTTGCAATAGCTGGTTGAGAAATGTTGTTCTTAAACTGTTGGACAATTTGCTCACTCTTTTGTTCACAAAGTGGTGACCCTCGCCGCAACCTTGTTTGTGAATGACTGAGCGTTTCATGGAAGCTGCTTTTACACCCAATCATGGCACCCACCTGTTCCCAATTAGCCTGTTCACCTGTGGGACGTTCCAAATAAGTGTTTGATGAGCATTCCTCAACTTTTTTCCGTCATTTTTGCCACTTGTGCCAGGGATGATGTTTGTTAAGAAATTATTGATATCGATGCCATTATCGAATCCTCTTATCAAACCGATTCCTTATCGATTCTCTTATCGAATCCAGATAGGTTGTTGTATATGGTATACTTGGTTTAACAAAAACTCACTTTTGGCAACCTTCACTTATATTTTTTAAGGAAAAAATTAAATTAAATAAATATTGACCGTTAGTGCCCCTATAATTGGACCACCTACGAAAAATACATGCAGGGAAAATCCTGCATTAATTTGTATTATTTAATAGAGAGACCGGCAAACTCTGGAGTGGTGTAGGCTACAAGATAACATTAACGTTATCAGACACAAATAAAAAGGTTAACGTTACCATTAGCCACTGACTATGCTTAGGTAACGTTAGTCTAGCTAACATTACTGCAGTCCTGGTTGACATAAGAGGTAACGTTATTTTAGCCTAAGGGCTACAAGTGAGCAGATATGGAAATTAACCGGCAACAGTTAACGTTAGTTACTCACCGGCACTATCACTGGGACTGCAGGTTGAAGCAGAGGAAGAGGAGCGTGCTTCGTCATCTCTGTCGCTGCTTCTCCACGACACCTTTCTCTAACCTTCAGGTTATGTACGGCCTGAACATGTTTCAACATGTTTGTTGTACTGCTCCTCTTAGAGCAGGGGTGTCCAAACTTTTTCTACTGAGGGCCGCACACGGAAAAATTAAAGCCTGCGGGGGCCATTTTGATAGTTTTCATTTTCAAATCATAACAAAATATATGGATTTTGTTTTTGTTTTTTACCTTTAGAGCTCCCGGGGACCATAAAGGGTCTAAGTCATTAAAATGTTAAAAACAAGTAAAATTATTTTATTTAACGCTTACAGTAAATCTCTACAGTATATCAACTTTAGGTTGATATAAAATTTAAAAAAACAAAAAGGTTTTATGCCTTTTCTGTCAAAGACAACTTTGTTTTTTATAGTAAAACTGAAATATTTCCCCCACTGCCCAAAACATTCCGAAAGCAATGTTTGATGTGAAGTAATTAGAGCCTTAAAAACATCAATAATGCAAGCCACCATTGATATTAATTCATTGTTATTTTTGAGTAATCACAGTGAAAAGATAAATAAAATCCCATTAAATATATTTAGGATACAAAAGGTGCCCCACTCAAAGTGATGCATTTGTATTAGGTTTTTTTTACTTTCAACACTTAAGTTACGAGATCTACTTCAGGGGCCGTACTTATCAAGCTTCTTAGAATTACTCCTAAGAAGTCTACTAAGAGTTGACTTAAGAGTAAATAAATTCTTCGCTGAAAGCTGCACTTAAAAGTTAGTTATCAAGCGTCTTACTCACACTTTCAGCGAAGTGTAGGACTGAATCTTAAGTGCCACACTCAGAGCTGAATTACGACATTACTATGTGCCGTAAACGCAATTTTAGGTGACGTCATTTCTGTGTCCATAGAAATGACCAATCACGGAAGGGAATCCCTTGTCTAAGAATAAAGAAATATCTTGGAAATATTTAAGTGGACAATGGGAGTGTATATTTTGACAATAAACTACAAAATAATACAAAACAAACTAGTCCCCGCCGGCACTCACGCTACCGCTCCCTCTCTTCTGTCGCCCACACACTCACTGACGTCACTCACCTCACGGCCACATACATACGCTACTGTCATAACATTTTCTTTCCAATTCATTAATTAGGCAACTCATTTGAAACTGGTGTGGGTGGCTCTATATATACTAGCCCACTGCAGACACATGCAGAAATCAACAAGGAATCGAAAAGTATTAAATCTGTGACAAAAATAATATCCGCTCTGTCTAAACGATACTGTTTGATCAGCTGCTCGTCATCAAAAAAACCAAAACATTGTTCCGTTCCCTGAACGTTCGCGCACGTCTCTCTCGCCTCAGTGCCATCCCCTGCTGGCAACTCCTAACCACTTAAGACACCTCTGAAGGTCTCTTAAATATCGTGGAGAGTAGGAGTGATTCTTAGACTTAAGAACGTTGATAAAAAGCTTTTATTCTTAAGTTTGAGAGTAGGACTAAATTTCGCAAATTCTCAGGACTTAAGTGTAAAATGGCACTCTAAGAAGCTTGATAAGTACGGCCCCAGATATATCTGACGGTTTTTACATATGAACTATTATTTTGTTTGTTTTATGCTCTTTTGTCAAAGAAAACGTTGATGTTTTTGTATGGCAGCCACACAATATATGCAATATTTTCCACATAAAACATTTTAAAGTGAAATTTTTGAAATAATTGGAGCCTTGAATAGGTCAATAATTCATTATAACATTGATTTTTTAATTTTTTTTAAGCAATGGCAAAAAAAAGAAAAGTAAAGGTAAACAAAAGAAAAAAAAGCAGCCTGCATGGCAGCTTTGTGTCAACATTGCAACTTTTTCTAGTTAGATTTCACCTCATTCCACTTTTTGTAATGTTTATTTTTTATTTTTGCAATAGCATTTCCAGAATGTGTGGCGGGCCGGTAAACAATTAGCTGCGGGCTGCAAATGGGCCCCGGGCCGCACTTTGGATACCCCTGCCTTAGAGGAAAGCGAAGCCTGGCAATAATTGCAGATAGCCTTTTCCTCGTCGTATTTCTTAGTAAAGTGAAGCCATGCCTTGGAGCGTTTTTTTCCCGTCCATTGTTGTTGCTGCTTCTGTATCTGCAGCCGAATGACTGAGCTACGTCATTTCCTGCGACGTGCCACAGGACATTTCCTGTGACACGGGATTCGAATAAAGAACCAAATATTTTTCTTTACTGTAGTGGCTTCGATAAAAGAAACCGTTTCTCAAAAAGGGATTCGAATCCATGGAATCGGTTCTTTTCTTATCGAACAATCGGGAGAACCGGTTTTCGAACATCATCCCTACACACGACCTGGATGAATGAGAACATCCATACGTACGGAGACAATTTATGATGATTGGTTGGTGTTCATATAAAATTATGGACTGGCCAATCAGAGGCAAGATAGGCGGGGTCATCGAAACTTGTAAGCAAAATCCTAACAGTCGCGCACTCATGTTACATGATGACAAGGGAGTCGGAGACAGAGGGACGCTGCAAGCTGACAAAAAAAAAACATACTTGAAGTTAAGGAATAAAGGACTCCGATTTTAGTTTTTTTGGGGTGATTTTAGGCCCAATGTGTTGATACCTTCGCTGTAGTTTTACACAGCCAAATGTATTTGTCCAATTCACTCGCATATAAACCTGTGTAGTCTTCAGGTTTGAGTACTATGGGCTTCCTTACCTGGCTGGTGACCTGGTACTCCACATGTTTGAGAAACAGGCCCTTTTTCTCCGGTATGAGCTCCACCTGGACACTGTCTCTGCCGAGATGCTGGTCCAACGTCTGCGACAGTGTCAGCACGTCTTCCTGAACGGGCTGCATCCTAAGAGCACACAAGTCCCCCAACTCCCCCAGCTGAGGCTTCGGTAGCTCTGTAACACACACAGCCAACAGCCCCCAACTTCTAATATTTACACACGAGCACTGATAATACTAAACACTTATTTCACTACCCTCAGCTGCAATGTAGCTCAAGTGTGAGGAATGCCGGTTTTGAAAGTATCTCGGTTTTCTTTGTCGCAATACGTGCCGTACGCAGGGTTCTAGGTCTTTCCCGTGCATTCCAAAAAAGGTCATAAAATTGAATGCGACGAATGCACAAAACTTATTCTTGCACAAAGAGGAAGTGGCATGCAGCTGGCCACACCTGAAATAACAAAAGTCTTTAAATAATCCCCTGCAAGTTAACCTAATGGCTATAAAGTATTGACAACATTTTTGCTATAAAAAAGGAGGTTGGTATGAAGATGCAGGTTCAAACTTTTTTATATATATTAGTAGTTTTAACTTAACGCAGGGGTTTCAAACTCCATTTATCTGGGTGAGGCTGGGCCACACGAAGTATTCAGAATAACGTTTTAACCATGTAACTAAATGTGTTAACTACTTCTACCAGCACAATGACCCTGAGCTATGGTAGGTAGCTATAAATGTCAAATTGAATGTAAAAATTGCAAATTTTGAAGAGGGGTCATCTGATCTGATACCGGTCCGATATTGGCAAAAAAACAAGTGCGGTTGATCTCGGCTTACATGTAAAATGTCTGATATAAGCTCCGATACAAGCAGTCCTGCAGAGTATTTACTTGTGCAAATCTGGATAGCCAGTTAACATCCAAATGTCTTCCAATAAGCATAAATGTTTTTTTGTTGACATCTGGAGGCCACAATAAATCATGAAGTTGAGCTCAAGGAGTAAGTCAAATGATCCAAACACATTTGTCACTGGATACTTTCAAAAACACTTCTGCCTTGGTGAATTTGTATCTGTAAGTAATAAGCAACTATAATTGTTTAATACCGTAATTTCCGGACTATAAGCCGCTACTTTTCCCCCTCGTTCTGGTCCCTGCGGCTTATTTACGGCCTGTTCTTCTCCGACACCGACGAAGAGGATTTCGGTGGTTTTAGTACGCAGGAGGAAGACGATGACACAATGATTAAAAGACTGACTTTTCATATACCGGTAGGCTGGTTATTTTGATAACGTACAGGCGAGCACTTTGTATTACTTTGCACCGTTGTATTATTTGTACTCTGCACGAATGCTGTTCGCCATGTCAAAGATGTGAAAGTTTGATTGAATGATTGAAAGATTTATTGTTAATAAATGGGACGCTTTGCGTTCCCAAACAGTCATCTCTGTCCCGACAATCCCCTCCGTGGTAGCAGGAACCCCTATATACTACGCTAATTACACATCAAAACCCTGCGGCTTATAGTCGGGTGCGGCTTATATATGGAGCAATCTGTATTTTCCCCTAAATTTAGCTGGTGCGGCTTATAGTCAGGTGCGGCTTATAGTCCGGAAATTACGGTACTTGTTTACATGGACAAATGTGCTGTTTTAGACTGTAATATTGTATAATTAGGACACTTGTTTTGACTGTATGTCTAGCTTGTGTGCTATTGTGTGCTTAGCTGTTGTGTAACTGCTAGCTCGTACTAGCCTATAGCCAACAATGTTGACCTTTTTGCAAATGATTTGACTAAAATATAAGAATTTACTATTCTTATATTTTAGTCAAATAATAAGATAAGAATAGACCGTGTAGAATTGGATGGATTTGAAATCATAAGTCAAGCAGATATTATTATTTTTATTTTAACAAAAAAAAGTTTGACATGTATGATAGTATAATATTTGTTGCATTATTAGATAATATTAAAGTTTAAAAGATATGGAGTTGTGTGCAATACATGTATTTTTTTATGTCAAAATGAAAACAAAGAATACATTGACATTATTTCAAGGCTTTTATGGGCCACTTTAAATAACATATGTGGGGGTTCTTTGGTTGGTTCGTCTCGTATTAGACAAAAGGTGCGTACCCATTCAATTGGCCCATTTTTTTTTTTTTGTTCGAGAATAGCGTTGCCATGGTAACACAAAATGTTCCCAATTTAGATTTCCGCCATTGGCGCAAACGAGACCTTTCCAACAGTATAACATATGTGGGGGTTCGTTGGTCGGTTCGTCTTGTAGTAGACTTAAGAGAAACGTGCGGAACAAGAATACCATATTTTTCGTATTATTAGTCGCTGCGGAGTATAAGTCGCACCGGCCGAATATGCATAATAAAGAAGGAAGAAAACATATATAAATCGCAGTAGAGTATAAGTCGCATTTTTTTGGGAAATGTATTTGATAAAAGCCAACACCAAGAATAGACATTTGAAAGGCAATTTAAAATAAATAAAGAATAGTGAACAACAGGCTGAATAAGTGTACGTTATATGAGGCATAAATAACCAACTGAGAACGTGCCTGGTATGTTAACGTAACATATTATGGTAAGAGTCATTCAAATAACTATAACATATAGAACATGCTATACGTTTACCAAACAATCTGTCACTCCTAATCGCTAAATCCCATGAAATCTTATACGTCTAGTCTCTTACGTGAATGAGCTAAATAATATTATTTGACATTTTACGGTAATGTGTTAATAATTTCACACATAAGTCGCTCCTGAGTATAAGTCGCACTCCCGGCCAAACTATGAAAAAAACTGCAACTTATAAACCGAAAAATACGGTAATAAAAGTTGAAGTATGAACAATAATAATAATAATAATAATATGGGCTGCTGGCATTGCAGCAGGCCCATAACTATTTGTCGCCCAGGGTGTGTGGGCCCCAATTACACTTAATCAGAGGGCCACAAAATATGGGGCTGCAAATTTGAGAATCCTGTTTTAACAATGTTTATCTTTTAATTTTTAACTGTACAGGTTATTGACACTTACAATTTTTCATCTACCGTATTTTTCAGGGTATAAGTCGCTCCGGAGTATAAGTCGCACTGGCCGAAAATGCACAATAAAGAAGGAAAAAAACATAAATAAGTCGCACTGGAGTATAAGTCGCATTTTTTGGGGAAATGTATTTGATAAAAGCCAACACCAAGAATAGACATTTGAAAGGCAATTTAAAATAAATCAAGAATTGGTGAACAACAGGCTGAATAAGTGTACGTTATATGAGGCATAAATAACCAACTGAGAACGTGCCTGGTATGTTAACGTAACATATTATGGTATATTCTTGGTGTTGAATGAATGAAATAAGTTTATTTCGGTCATATAATCAACCATCAACCATTTTGTGTGACCAGTTTAAGAGTACAGATTATACATATATAACAATCATACACATTTACACACAAAACGAAAAGAAAAGAAAAAGCATGACCGAAAAAGGAATAGGCTGAAGCCAAGGCTTATATTTGGCTATCCTATACCTTCACTGAAAATATGATTACCTGGAACATCAACGTTAAAAAGAAGAAAAAAAATCAATGGGATGAAAATAATTGTTACTATATTTTATAATTTTCAATTATTTCACCTTTCCAATGTTTTCTTAAACCTTAACAAAGAAGTACATGTCTTCAGCTCATCACTGAGCTTGTTCCACCATTTAACTCCTAAAGCTGAAATACATTTGTATTTTATATTCGTTCTTGCTTTACCAATTTCAAAAATCAATATCGCCCGTAAATTATAGTTTTCTCCTCTTAATTGAAATAAGCTAAGAACACAAGCTGGAAGGCTGTTGTTCTTTACTCGAAACATAATTTCCATTGTTTTTAAACACACAATATCTGAACATTTTAACACATTAGAACTTATAAATAATGGATTGGTATGTTCATAGTAGCATGCTTTGTGTATTATTCTAATGACCCTTTTTTGAAGTTTAATTATTGGGTCTACGTTTGTTCTATAAACATTTCCCCAAACTTCAACACAATATGTTATATATGGAAAAATAAAAGAATAATATAACATATGCAGACATTTCTTATTCAACATGTTTTACTTTATAAAGAATAGCAATGGATTTGGATATTTTTCCCTTTATATATTCAATATGCGGTTTCCAACATAATTTATGATCAATTATTATTCCCAAGAATGTAGTTTCATATACTCTAATCGATTTCCACTAGATTTAATTTTAATTTTGCTTCACAATTTGTCCTTGCACCATTTGGTGTTGGGTTTTATCAAATAAATTTCCCCAAAAAATGCGACTTATACTCCAGTTCGACTTATATATGTTTTTTTTCCTTCTTTATTATGCATTTTCGGCCGGTGCGACTTATACTCCGGAGCGACTTATACTCCGAAAAATACGGTATACAGGTTATTGACACTTACAATTTTTCATTTAGTCTTTTTTTAACATCAGAAATCTTTCACTTTCTGTATGCTGTTTAAACAATGAGTGATAAAAGCGTTTACAAGCTTGAGCTTTGACACCCACCATCGTGACGACCGAACTACTAACTAAGCAAAAAAATTTTTTATGCGGTTATCCACCTTGTATGTAGTTCTCCAGGACTTTGGGACTGGGCTGCTTCCCCTGCTGAGCGATGGCAATTAAAGCCAGCATTTTATAGAGTGTCAGCTTGCTCAGGAATCCGTCTGTAGAGTGGACGTGCTCGACTATCTGAAGGACAAAGACAGACAAGACAGTGTGTCACCGTCCCTCCGCAGCACCACATCTAAATACAACTGTGCTTGTCCTTTGTTGCGGAAAGTACACTGTGAACATGAATTGTGACCAGCCAATACTGTTAGTACTATCATGATTGTGATAAGTTTGAAGTTTCTGGAAAAATATGTCTCAAAACAAAACGGGGTCAAGTTCGCCTGCCCGGAAAAGGGCTGGGAAGATTGGAAAAGACGCTTTGTCAACTTTCTTGGGTTTATTTTCCCCATTTAAATATTTACTGGAGCTTGTTAGTAGGGCTGGACGATTATGGCAAAAAATATTAATATCTATTAATTTGATTGATAATGTAATCACGATTATTCATTTGAAAACATGAGTATTTTTTGTATCACCAAAACTTTTAATTATAAAAAACCAGTGAAGTTGTCACGTTGTGTAAAAATGGTAAATAAAAACAGAATACAATGATTTGCAAATCCTTTTCAACCTATATTCTATTAAATAGACTGCAAAGACAAGATACTTAACGTTCGAACTGGAAAACCTGGCTATTTTTTGCAAATATTAGCTCATTTGGAATTTGATGCCTGCAACATGTTTCAAAAAAGATAGCACAAGAGGCAAAAAAGACTGAGAAAGTTGAGGAATGCTCTTTAAACACTTATTTGGAACATGATTGGGTATAAAAGCATCTTCCGTGAAATGCTCAGTCATTCACAAACAAGGATGGGGGCGAGGGGTCACCACTTTGTCAACAAATGCATGAGCAAATTGTCCAACAGTTTAAGAACAACATTTCTCAACCAGCTATTGCAAGGAATTTCACCATCTACGGTCCGTAATATCATCAAAAGGGTCAGGGAATCTGGAGAAAGCACTGCATGTAAGCGATGATAGTACGGACCTTCGATCACTCAGGCGGTACTGCATCAAAAAGCGACATCAGTGTGTAAAGGATATCACCACATTGGCTCGGGAACCCTTCAGAAAACCACTGTCAGTAACTACAGTTGGTCGCTACATCTGTAAGTACAAGTTAAAACTCTACTATGTCATTTATCAACAACACCCAGAGAACGCCGCCGGCTTTGCTGGGCCCGAGCTCATCTAAGATGGACTGATGCAAAGTGGAAAAGTGTTCTGTGGTCTGACGTGTTCACATTTCAAATTGTTTTTGGAAACTGTGGACGTCGTGTCCTCCGAACCAAAGAGGAAAAGAACCATCCAGATTATTACAGGCGCTAAGTTCAAAAGCCAGCATCTGTGATGGTATGGGGGTGTATTAGTGCGTCCATGATAACGTTGCTTATCATGGACGGCAACATATGTTGCTTGTTTTGGATTGCAACATATGTTGCTCCAAAACCTGTATGTACCTTTTAGCATTAATGGTGCCTTCACAGATGTGTAAGTTACCCATGTCTTGGGCACTAATACACCCCCATACCATCACACATGCTGGCTTTTACACTTTGCGCCTATAACAATCCGTATGGTTCTTTTCCTCTTTGGTCCGGAGTACACAACGTCCACAGTTTCCAAGAACAATTTGAAATGTGGACTCGTCAGACCACAGAACACTTTGAGCAAAGCTGGAAGCGTTTCTGGGTGTTGTTGATAAATGGCTTTCGCTTTGCATAGTAGAGTTTTAACTTCCACTTACAGATGTAGCGACCAATTTCTCCAGATTTTTTTAACCTTTTGATGATATTACACACCGTAGATGGTGAAATCCCTAAATTCCTTGCAATAGCTCGTTGAGAAATGTTGTTCTTAAACTATTTGTTGACAAAGTGGTGACCCTCGCCCCATCCTTGTTTGTGAATGACTGAGCATTTCATGGAAGCTGCTTTTATACCCGATCATGGCACCCACCTGTTCCCAATGAGCCTGTTCACCTGTGGGACGTTCCAAATAAGTGTTTGAGGCGCATTCCTCAACTTTCTCGGTCATTTTTGCCAGCTCTTTTGAAACATGTTGCAGGCATCAAATTCCAAATGAGCTAATATTGGAACAAAAAAAAAAAAAAAATTCCAGTTAGAATGTTAACTTGCACTTACAGATGTAGAGACCAACTGTAGTTACTGACAGTGGTTTTCTGGAGTGTTCCTGAGCCCATGTGGTGATATCCTTTACACACTGATGTCGCTTTTTGATGCAGTACCGCCTGAGGGATCGATGGTCCGTAATATCATCGCTTACGAGCAGGGATTTCTCCAGATTCTCGGAACCTTTTGATGATATTACGGACCGTAGATGGTGAAATCCCTAAATTCCTTGCAATAGCTTGTTGAGAAATGTTGTTCTTAAACTATTTGTTGACAAAGTGGTGACCCTCGCCCCATCCTTGTTTGTGAATGACTGAGCATTTCATGGAAGCTGCTTTTATACCCGATCATGGCACCCACCTGTTCCCAATGAGCCTGTTCACCTGTGGGACGTTCCAAATAAGTGTTTGAGGAGCATTCCTCAACTTTCTCGGTCATTTTTGCCACTTGTGCCAGCTCTTTTGAAACATGTTGCAGACATCATTCCAAATGAGCTAATATTTGCAAAAAATAACAAAAGTTTTCCAGTTTGAACGTTAAGTATCTTGTCTTTGCAGTCTATTCAATTGAAAATAGGTTGAAAATGAATTGCAAATCATTGTATTCTGTTTTTAATTACCATCTCAACAACGTGCCAACTTTACTGGTTTTGGGTGTTGTAGTTTTGTTTTAGTTTTATTACCCTGTTTGTGGCACTTTACCTGGGCTTGAACGGCTTTGGAGAGTTTAGTCCTTTCCAGCAACCTATGGAAAACCTCCACTTGAACTTTTTCATCATTCCTGCAGCAGATGGCCTCGTAGACTTCTCTGTAATAGGCAGGGACTGAGCCTGGTTTCAAAAAGAAAACATGGTAAAAAAAAAAACAACTGTTACATCAAATTAAACTTCCCCAGTTACAGTTTATTACTGTGTTTCCCATTTTACTGCAAGTTAGATGGAGTAATACAAAATAAACGTGCACAACACATATAGCCCAAAACCAACTCTGCTCTTTTTCAAGCACGCTCGGCTACCTCACCCGCACGTCAGACGACATTGTTTGAAATGCATGTTTACACTGCAAACATAATATCTTGCAAAAAAAAAAAAAAAAAGGCGCACAAGAGTCGGGCGCACGTCAGAAAAGGACACTTTGTACCTTCATTGATCTCCGCTGCCATGGCTCGGACTGTCATGTGAGCGCCACAATACCTCCATGTGACTTCCTGCAGGAAAGAAGACGGGAAAGAAAAAAACCAAGTCATTTATTTCTTAAAGTTGTAGGCCGCTCTGGTTAAAGTCCAGCTCCCAGAAGGACACTGGGTAATATAAAGTGACATAACTAACTTATGTGAGGTAGAGTTTCGCCATTAATGTTTGGTCTGTCGTCGTCTAATTTAGCACCACTTCCTGTTGTCACGTCAGTTAGATTTATGTCCTGCTCCAGTGCGGGTTTTAGGAATCTCCCTACATATTTCACGTAAATACCCTTAAAATGCTGCCCTTGTGCGTGTTTTATTAATCCCCCCACATATCACGTGTGCCCAGTTTCACCAATTACACGTAAACACCCTTAAAAAAAAAATAGTGACCACGCAATCCTGTGTGTAGTTGGCATTTTTTCGACGTCGCTTGAACGCGTCATTAGCCCACTGTTTGCTATACTCAGCCTCCGGGGGGCGCTACTGTGTCATTTGAAGCTCAACGAGGCAGAGGAGGAAGGAGGAAGGAGGAAGGGCGGATGTGAACCAGATCTTTAGTCAACTAGACGAGTCGCTTGATAGATCCAGTCCGGATCTATGGAGATCCCAGTCGAAGGCTCGCCTTTGTCGAATCCGCTGGAATGAGAGCGACTACGACACGGATTTGGACCCGCTCAGCAGGATGTAAACAAACCGCACGGATAGAATGACGAGAGGAACAAAAGAGACTCGTTATCAGCTACTAACTAGCAGCTAAACCGGCTAACCTTACCTCACTGGGACCTCACTGCGGGTATGAACAAAGCAAACATTCTTCATTATCCGTCGTATAAACGTTGCATGCGAATTGTTTACATTACACCAAAGAAGAAAAAACGTTCACGTTAACTGGTTGCTAGTACTAGTAGTGGTGTTAGTTTACTTACTTAAACGATGCTAGCAAGCACACTCCTTGACACAACATGTTGAGACTTCAAAGAGTCTTTGGTGATAGTATTTGGACAGGGATTACACACATTCAAAAGGATGTGTCTGATGTTTTAAACTGTTTCAGTCAGAGCTTTTCTTACTGTCACTCACATACACACAATGATAGCTGGCAAATTCTCCAGGGTCCTGTCTTAGTAAAGTTATAGCACCAATGATTGTCACACACACACTTGGTGTGATGAGATTATCCTCTGCATTTGACCCATCACAGTGAGCAGTGAGCAGCAGCGGCGGTCGCGCCCGGAAATCATTTTGTCGATTTAGCCCCCAATTCCAACCTCTATTTTATGCTGCTGCTGTCACATATACTGTAATATTGTACATGGTAATTGGTATATATTGTATATATGTTATAGACATAATATAGTATATCTGTACAGTGTTTCCCACACATTCATTTATTTGTGGCGGCCCGCCACGAAAGAATTACGTCCGCCACAAATATAAAACTTTTTTTTTTTTTTAAATGTTTTTGTCCTCTCCAGCTTCTCAGGCAAATCATATAGTTGATGTAGATGCCCATATCAGCTGTTCAGATTTACTTTACAAAAGAGAAGTGTAGGATACTTCTCTTGTTGCCTTATTTGTATTTGACTTTATTAAATGTATTTATATTAGAAACACAACATGTGTATATAACAAAGTGTGCAAAGTCTGCAGGCAGTAGGAAACACATGGTTAAGTGTAGGGAGTAAAACTGATGGCAGTCTAAAGTTAAATATTTTTGGAGCTCTTTGTTCAGTGGATCAGATGTTTGATGAAGCTCTGTGTCTATCTACCACCACTACTGTTTTCTGTTTATTTGTTACTGACTGTGGCAGGACACCTCTGCCTCTGTTTCACTTTATGTTGCTGGTAAATAATATGGTTGTAGTAGTAGGCTAAAGTTAAATTATTTAGTATGCACTAATTAAAGGGGCAGAGCTTTATGAGACATTTTAGCTTTTATATTTTATAAGATATATTTTTTGTAAGAACCACAATTAATAAATATATTTCAGTGAATAACTTATTGTTCAAATCTGTATATAAATATGTACATAAAGTGTTGTAATTATATTGTAAAATGGATGGATGGACTTTTAAAACAAAACGGTTTATTATTAATTAGTAAGTATACATTTTTTGAGCCTTTTTAGAGAAAATCATATCATTGTAGTAAATTATGCAAATTACTCGATGTCATGGTGACCACGCCTATAGCCACGCCCCCACCACCACAGGTATCTTGGCAGTTTATGGGAAACACTGCTGTATATATAATATACTGTACACATATTATGTATATATTCGTATATATGTTAGATTTTATATAGCTAAATTTAGTCTATTTATACCTGCACTGTCCTTTCCATACTTACACTTTCCATCATTGTAACTGAGCTACTGTGTTGAACAATTTCCCTTGTGGATCATTAAGGTTTGTCTAAGTCTTAAGTCTTAATGCTGAGTGGGAAGGAGGTAATGGGTCCCATTTTAATAGTCTTTGGTATGACTCGGCCGGGGGTTTGAACTCACGACCTACTGATCTCAGGGCGGACACTCTAACCACTAGGCCACTGAGCAGGTCATTTTTGAGTCTTTATTGTTAGTATTTGGACAGGGATTACACAAATTCAAAAGGAGAAACAAAAGTAAGATATAAGATGTGTCTGATGTTTTAAACTGTTTCAGTCAGAGCTTTTCTTACTGTCACTCACATCCAGAAAATGATAGCTGGCAAACTATCCAGGGTCTCTTGGTAAGAGCAAGAGTGACTGCGAATAACGAACCGTGACACTAATTGGATCCGCTCAGCAGCATGTAAACAAACTGTATGGACAGAATGACGAAGAAGAAAAACGTTAAAGTTAACTAGTTGCTAGTACTAGTGGTGCTTGGTTGCTGTCTTACTTACTAAACAATGCTAGCAAGCACACTCCTTGACACAACATGTTGAAACTTCAAAGAGTCTTTATTGTTAGTATTTGGACAGGGATTACAACATTTTCAAAAGGAGAAGATATGTCTGATGTTTTAAACTGTTTGTCAGAGCTTTTCTTACTGTCACTCATATGCACAAAATGAGAGCTGGCAAATTCTCCAGGGTCTCTTGGTAAGAGTGACTACGAATAACGAACCGTGACACGGATTGGATCCGCTCAGCAGGATGTAAACAAACCGCACGGACAGAATGACGAAGAAGAAAAACGTTAAAGTTAACTAGTTACTGGTAGTGGTGCTTGGTTGCTAGCGACTGTGATTTACCGATCTCAGGGCGGACACTCTAACCACTAGGCCACTGAGCAGGTCATTTAGAGAAACAAAATTAAGACATAAGATACGTCTGATGTTTTAAACTGTTTCAGTCAGAGCTTTTCTTACTGTCACTCACATGCACAAAATGAGAGCTGGCAAATTATCCAGGGTCTGTTGGTAAGAGCGACTACGAATAACGAACCGTGACACGGATTGGATCCGCTCAGCAGGATGTAAACAAACCGCACGGACAGAATGACGAAGAAGAAAAACTTTAAAGTTAACTAGTTGCCAGTACTAGTAGTGGTGCTTGGTTGCTATCGTACTTATACTAAACGATGCTAGCAAGCACACTCCTTGACACAACATGTTGAGACTTCAAAGAGTCTTTATTGTTAGTATTTGGACAGGGATTACACACACATTCAAAAGGAGAAGATGTGTCTGATGTTTTAAACTGTTTCAGTCAGAGCTTTTCTTACTGTCACTCACATGCACAAAATGAGAGCTGGCAAATTATCCATGGTCTCTTGGTAAGAGCGACTACGAATAACGAACCGTGACACGGATTGGATCCGCTCAGCAGGATGTAAACAAACCGCACGGACAGAATGACGAAGAAGAAAAACGTTAAAGTTAACTAGTTGCTAGTACTAGTGGTGCTTGGTTGTTATCTTACTTACTAAGCGATGCTAGCAAGCACACTCCTTGACACAACATGTTGAGACTTCAAAGAGTCTTTATTGTTAGTATTTGGACAGGGATAACACACATTCAAAAGTAATGTTTACTAAACTGTTTCAGTCAGAGCTTTTCTTACTGTCACTCACATACACCAAATGAGAGCTGGCAAATTATCCAGGGTCTCTTGGTAAGAGCGACTACGAATAACGAACCGTGACACGGATTGGATCCGCTCAGCAGGATGTAAACAAACCGCACGGACAGAATGACGAAGAAGAAAAACGTTAAAGTTAACTAGTTGCTAGTACTAGTAATGGTGCTTGGTTGCTATCTTACTTACTAAACGATGCTAGCAAGCACACTCCTTGACACAACATGTTGAGACTTCAAAGAGTCTTTATTGGTCATATTTGGACAGGGATTACACACATTCAAAAGTAATGTTTACTAAACTGTTTCAGTCAGAGCTTTTCTTACTGTCACTCACGTACACAAAAGGATAGCTGGCAAACTCTCCAGGTTCTCTTGGTAAAGTTAAAGCACCGATGATTGTCACACACACACTTGGTGTGGTGAGATTATCCTCTGCATTTGACCCATCACCCTCACCCCCTGGGAGGAGCAGTGAGCAGCAGCGGCGGTCGCGCCCGGGAATCATTTTGGCGATTTAACCCCCAATTCCAACCCTTGACAACATGTTGAGACTTCAAATAGTCTTTTATTGTTAGTATTTGGACAGGGATTACACACACAAAAGTAAGATAAAAGATATGTCTGATGTTTATTAAAACTGTTTCAGTCAGAGCTTTTCTTACTGTCACTCACATGCACAAAATGAGAGCTGGCAAATTCTCCAGGGTCTCTTATTCAGAGCAAGAGCATACCCACAATATTATGAATTATGCAAGTGATGCTGTTTTGGAGTGCACGCGAGGTTGTTTAGCTCTGGGAATTCAGCGCCGAACGCCCTTTGTTTTGTTTCCTGTACAGACTTTACAAGCCTCTTTGTTTACCAACTGACCGGACTTCTGGGTGGCCATGGCGGCGGTGGTGAGCTACTCTCCACCGTGGTGGGTCAACCTGCTGCACCGGCTTCCCCACTTCAACCTCATGTTCGAGCAAACCAGCAGTGACTTTCAGCCGGAGGAGTGGACGTATCAGCAGGTAAGGCTATTTTTTTTTATCAGCGCAGGGGTTCGTCAAAGACTTCAGGGAGGCACAGCAGCTTCAGAAAAATAAGAAGAATCTTACTTTAGTTACGGCAAAGGCTAAATCAAATTAATGAATATATTTTTGGTAGGGATATTTTTGCCGATATCCGATATTCCGATATTGTCCAACTCTTTAATTACCGATACCGATATCAACCGATACCGATATCAACCGATATATGCAGTCGTGGAATTAACACATTATTATGCCTACTTTGGACAACCAGGTATGGTGAAGATAAGGTACTTTTTTTTTTAAATTAGTAAAATAAGATAAATAAATTAAAAACATTTTCTTGAATAAAAAAGAAAGTACAACAATATAAAAACAGTTACATAGAAACTAGTAATGAATGAAAATGAGTCAAATTAACTGTTAAAGGTTAGTACTATTAGTGGACCAGCAGCACGCAAAATCATGTGTGCTTACGGACTGTATCCCTTGCAGACTGTATTGATATATATTGATATATAATGTAGGAACCAGAATATTAATAACAGAAAGAAACAACCCTTTTGTGTGAATGAGTGTAAATGGGGGAGGGAGGTTTTTTGGGTTGGTGCACTAATTGTAAGTGTATCTTGTGTTTTTTATGTTGATTTAATTTAAAAAAAAAAATTTAAAAAAAATGATACCGATAATAAAAAAAACGATACCGATAATTTCCGATATTACATTTTAACGCATATATCGGCCGATAATATCGGCAGGCCGATATTATCGGACATCTCTAATTTTTGGCTGTTGTTGCAAGAGAACGTTTAGAATTCTACGGTGAGAAGAAAATATGTTTCTTTTAGAGATGTCCAATAATATCGGACTGCCGATATTATCGGCCGATAAATGCTTTAAAATGTGATATCGGAAATTAATTAGTATCGGTTTCAAAAAGTAAAATGTATGACTTTTTAAAACGCCGCTGTGTACACGGACGTAGGGAGAAGTACAGAGCGCCAATAACATAATATCTACGGCTTTTCACACACACAGGTGAATGCAATGCATACTTGGTCAACAGCCATACAGGTCACACTGAGGGTAGCCGTATAAACAACTTTAACACTGTTACAAAAATGCGCCACACTGTGAACCCACGCCAAACAAGAATGACAAACACATTTCGGGAGAACATCCGCACCGTAACACAACATAAACACAACAGAACAAATACCCAGAACCCCTTGCAGCACTAACTCTTCCGAGACGCTACAATATACACCCCCGCCCCAACCCCGCCAACCTCAACCTCCTCATGCTCTCTCAGGGAGAGCATGTCCCAAATTCCAAGCTGCTGTTTTGAGGCATTTTAAAAAAAAAGAATGCACTTTGTGACTTCAATAATAAATATGGCAGTGCCATGTTGGCATTTTTTTCCCATAACTTGAGTTGATTTATTTTGGAAAACCTTGTTACATTGTTTAATGCATCCAGCGGGGCATCACAACAAAATTAGGCATAATAATGTGTTAATTCCACGACTGTATATATCGGCATCGGTTGATATCGGAATCGGTAATTAAGAGTTGGACAATATCGGAATATCAGATATCGGCAAAAAAGCCATTATCGGACATCTCTAGTTTCTTTAAATCATGTTTTGGGGTGTTATTCTGAGAGGTTCAAATTTGTGCCACAATTAAACTTCAGAGATGATTTACTGTCAATATTTACATATGTTTAAATAGGGCTCAGGGATAAAACGATATCATTAATACTGTATATCGTGATAGACATGAATACGACGATATCAATGAAAAATGTGTTTGATAAAACTTTGGATTTTTTTTTCTTTTATGTCGAAAGAAACCCAAATTGCAAAACAAGGTATGTTATCTGTAATCAACCAACACAGGAAATATCACTGATATGTGCGAGGAACAGTGAGGCTGGGCAATAAAACGATATCAATATATATCACGATAAACACATAGAATAGAATAGAATAGAGTTTTAGTGTCATTATTACAGTGAACAGGTTCAAAGAACAACGGAATTGGAGCAGATTCCCTAAGGTGCATACACAATCATTTGGTAATATAAGTAGTAAAAAAAAGAAGATATGTGTCTATCTATATATATATGTATATATCCACACACATGCACATATCCATACATATGTATATATATAAATATACACATATAACATAACATTATTGCACATTATAGTCCGAAAAAAATAAAAAGACATGACACATGAGGACATGACGGACACATTGTGCTCACTCAGTGCCTGTACATATTCGATATCAATAAAAAATGTGTTGAATAAAACGTTCGATAAGTGTTTTGTTTTTTCTTTTTCGTTGGAACAAAACGGAAGTTGCGATGAAGGGTTGGTTGCATGAACAAACGCACACGCTCTCAGATAACCGAGCAACGCAGGAAGTGACCACTGATCAGTGCGAGTGATACTAAGGCTGGGCGATATCAATATACGATACAGGCCAAAAGTTTGGACACCCCTTCTCAAGCAATGCATTTTCATAACTATTTACATTGTAGATTGTCACGTCAAAACTATGAATGAACACATGTGGAGTTATGTACTTAACAAAAAAAGGTGAAATAACTGAAAACATGTTTTATATTGTAGTTTCTTCAAAATGGCCTACCCTTTGCTCCGATTACTGTTTTGCACATTCTTGGCATTCTCCCGATGAGCTTCAATAGGTAGTCACCTGAAATGGTTTTTACTTCACAGGTGTCAAAGTTTTGATGCCTTCAGTGACAATCTACAAAGTAAATAGTCATGAAAATAAAGAAAACGCATTGAAATGTGAAGGTGTGTCCAAACTTTTGGCCTGTACTGTATATCGTGACAGACATGTACACGATATCAATACAAAATGTGTTTGATAAAACGTTAGACTTTTTCTTTTTTATGTCGAAAGAAACCCGAAATTGCAAAACAAGATTGGTTACAGGAACAAAGGCCCTCGCTGTCTGGTAACCGACCAACGCAGGAATTATCACTGATGTATGTGCGAGGCACAGTAAGGCTGGGTAATAAAATGATATCAATATATATCACGATAAATACAATCGATATCAATAATGTGTTCGATAAAACGTTTTTGGGTTTTTTTCGTTTTTGTTGGAAGAAAACAAGTTGTGAAGAAGGGTTGGTTGCCTGCAACAAACACACTCGCTCTCTAGTAACCGAGCAATGCAAGAAGTGATCACAGATCAATGCAAATGACATTAGGGCTGAGTGATAAAACCATATCAAAATATATCGCGATATACACATACTCGATATCAATAAAAAATGCATTCGATAAAATGTTGAATAATTTTTTTCTTATGTCGAAAGAAACCAGAAGTTGCTAAGAAAGGTTGATTAACCGAACCAAGGCACTCGCTCTCTGGTAACCGAGCAACGCAGGAAGTGATCACTGATCAGTGCGAGTGACACGCTAACCGCCATTCGGGTAACATGTAATTATCAGGTGTGGTTGCGCCAGTGTGAGAAGAGAAAGTAAAAATGACTGCTGCAAAGAGTAAATAAATTGTCAATAAAACAGAGAAAGTCACCTTGACAGTATAAAAACGGTGCATAGTCAGATCAATGTGAACCACCTTCGCCCCACTCGGTTTACATTTTTAGACTTAGCATTATTTTGTCACACTTTATTAAGCATTTCTTCCATATTTTTTTATTTTTGCTCCGTAGTTTTAAAAGATGTTATTATTAAGTGGTCAATGTGGTTTTACAATTTTATTTACATTAGTTGTTTTCCAAGGTTGTGTCGACTTTTCCTTTCGTTTTTGCCTTGATACCTTAGGGGATTTTAATCAGAGGAAGGTTTCATTTTAAATGACATGTTTGCATTTCCACTTCATATCCTTAATTTGAGTAGGTCATAAAAAAGCCAACAATTACCGATCAACCAATATAAAACACGTATATTGTAGGGGTGTAACGGTACGTGTATTTGTATTGAACCGTTTCTGTACGGGGGTTTTGGTTCGGTTCGGAGGTGTACCGAACGAGTTTCCACACAAACATATTCCTTCCTTCTCCCTCTGTCTTTGTCAGTACTGTACACAACACCCAGCACTGTCCCACCCACACAACCATCTGATTGGTTACAAACAAAGCGGTAACAGCCAATCAGCAGTGCGTATTCAGAGCGCATGTAGTCAGTGCTTAGCGTTTAGCAGGTATGCATCAGGCTGCTGACTCTCCCCAAATTATAATAAACACCTCCCAGTCAACTACTAGTAACATCACTATGAGCCCGTTGACCTTCTAGAAATATAAAAGGCAGCTCAGCTCGCTCGCAGTCCTGGCTTGAGGTGAAGGCTAATTCGCTTTTAGCGTAACGTTAGCTCATTTTGCGGTGTGTGTGTGTGTTATGGACAGCAAAGCCCTGTCTGTCTGTTATTACACTTGACCTTTTTCTGTGTTGATTGAGCTGTGTTGAAGCAACAAAAAAGGACATTATGTTAAATGAAGAGTTTCTGTCTCTGATAGTTGATATAATAATGTAGCTGCATCATTAAGCCTACATGAACTCCATGGTGTTCAGGGATGAATAGTCTCTCCTATTGCTATTGTACCATTTTTTTCAGCTATAGTTACATTAATCATTAATAATGGAGCAGCCTAGTTTTGAATGGCAGGGTCCCTGCTATCACATGTTGATAAAAATGTAACATTTACATAATAAATCAACTACAGGCTTCCCAAATGCTGTAATAAATTAAGCATGATTAGTTGACTTGAAACTGTTTAATGTTGCACTTTTTATATGTAGAAGAAAAGTTTTGTCATTTTATTTAATCTGAGCAACAACTTGAGGCAGTTTAATGTTGATTAACGTGGGCAGAATTATTATAGTGTTCCCAATGTAGGATAAAGCCATTGTTTACAAATTTGGTAAATAAATAACCAAACAATTTATATTTTATTGTTTTCTTACTGTACCGAAAATGAACCGAACCGTGACCTCTAAACCGAGGGACGTACCGAACCGAAATTTTTGTGTACCGTTACACCCCTAGTATATTGTGATACAGTTTTCAGTCATATCGCCCAAGACATACACGCTTTCCATCATGGTTATGTCTAATGTATGAATTCCCCCATTCATGCTAATTCTTGGAAGATGAAATGTTTTCCTCAGCACCTGTTCTTCCACCTCCAAACCTTTTGGATCTATGTCACCATCTGTTTAGCTACTATATGTGTCTGCCTTGGCCTATTCAAGGCGTTAGACCAGCTGGTATTGTCCTAATCCAGGCCAAGCCACCTTAGTGGGGGGCTTCCTTGCTATCTTTTCACACACAAGTATTTTTACAATCCCATCTATCTTACCTGGTTTGTAGCACTTCCATCACGATGTGGTATGCCTTGGATCACAAGCCTTTCAAAAGCATTTTTCTTTTACCTGACACAAATTGAGCTCTTTTTTTCCCCACTATGATTCATATTTCAATTTCCGTTGCTATGACACAGAAAGACTCAGCCCAGACATGCGTCATTATCACGTTGTCTCTTTACCAAGCGTTGCACTGACATTCCATACACTATGTACATACAGTAGGTAATCTCAAAGGCGTACTTGAGTGGACACCGTGAGCCCTGCTTGGCGTCATAGCTCACAGATTAGATAGAACCAGCGTTTGAAGTAAGATATTTTTACTACAAGTTGGGACTTTATGACATGAAAATCACTCACACATGTTGTCTCACCCCCTCATGGGTGTAATTGGACAATTCTTGATAGGAAGTTTGGGTGGAACATTTTTAATGGTGCTGTTTGCAGACAGTACAAACAACCTCATAGGTAACAGTGGGAGGGTATTTGTAGTGAATTCTACATACCTTTTTTAGGTCATTTCCACGCAACCCGAAGGAGCTTTACTAACCTGTAACCTGTTTTGAAAAAGTTTCATTATAATTAAAAAAAACAAACAACACATTGCGAGAACCGGTTTGAATCAATCCAATCAATCCAATCCACTTTATTTATATAGCACATTTACACAACAAGAATGTTTCCAAAGTGCTGCACAGCCATGTTAAAAACAATATTAAAAACAATATTATGCTACACCAATGACTGAATAAAAACAAGGAATAAATGAATAGAAAACCAATACAGAGACAATATAAAAAAATAAATATGATTAAAAACTATTTTAAAGGGTAAAACCAATTAAAACAGTAAAATAGACATCAAAATTTATAACCCTAACCCTAACCACACAGGACAACAGAGGACAGAAGACCACACAACTCACATAGTGTTAAAAGCCAAAGAATAAAAGTGGGTCTTAAGACGAGACTTAAAACACTCCACTGTGGAAGCAGTTTGAACATGGAGGGACAGAGTGTTCCAGAGTTTAGGGCCGACCACAGAGAAGGCCCTGTCTCCCATGGTTTTAAGTCTCGTCCTGGGCACCACGAGCTGGACCTGGCTCTCGGACCTCAGAGCGCGCGCAGGAGTGTAAATTTGGATGAGGTCCGAGATATACTGAGGTGCCAGTCCATGTAAAGCTTTAAAAACAAACAACAAGGATTTAAAATCAATTCTAAAATGAACAGGGAGCCAGTGCAAACTCCGAAGAATTGGGGTTATATGCTCACGTTTCCTGGCCCCTGTTAAAAGTCGTGCTGCCGCGTTCTGGACTAACTGCAACCGGGAGAGAGCTTTTTGGCTAATGCCAGCATAAAGTGCATTGCAGTAGTCCAGGCGACTTGAAATAAAAGCATGCACGACTTGTTCAAAAAGGTTAAAAGATAAAAATGGTTTTACCTTTGCTAAAAGACGAAGATGATAAAAACACGATTTTAAAACGCCATTGACTTGTTTGTCAAATTTAAAATCGCTGTCTATAGTGACGCCAAGGCTGGTGACTTTGGGACGCACATAATTTTGCAATGGTCCCAAGTCGGTGAGGGCCGGACCAAAAACTGAAATTTCCGTTTTTCCCTCATTCATTATTAAAAAATTCTGGGCTAACCAAGCCTTGACATCACATAGACAGTTGAGAAGGGGTGTCAGGGGGCCATGGCCTTTTGAAATTGGCATATACATTTGGCAGTCATCTGCATAAAAGTGATAAGACACTCCATGTTTCTTAAAAATCTCTCCAAGAGGGAATCAAGAATCGATTCTGAAGTAAATCGTTACCACAGCAATCGGAATCAGATCAAATCCATAGGTGGCCAAAGATTCACACCCCGAGTGAGGTGTACAAATTATTACATTAAAAATATCCAAATACACAAGATCAAGTATGGTGGAAGTTGTGAAAAAGCGTTTTGAAGTTCACTTGGTTAAATTTTAATGTCACAAAATAAAAATATAAAGGCATTGTTTTTATGTTTTTTTACAGGAATGTTTTCCATGAACTAGTATTGGTTCAAATGTATATCCATCCCCGTTCATAAGTACATATTAATAATAATGATGATTTATTTATTTATTTATATAATGCTTTTAATAGGCACTTGAAGACACTTACCGTATTTTTCGGACTATAAGTCGCAGTTTTTTTCATAGTTTGGCCGTGGGTGCGACTTATACTCAGGAGCGACTTATGTGTGAAATTATTAACACATTACCGTAAAATATCTAATAGTATTATTTAGCTCATTCACGTAAGAGACTAGACGTATAAGATTTCATGGGATTTAGCGATTAGGAGTGACCGATTGTTTGGTAAACGTATAGCATGTTCTATATGTTATAGTTATTTGAATGACTCTTACCATAATATGTTACGTTAACATACCAGGCACGTTCTCAGTTGGTTATTTATGCCTCATATAACGCACACTTATTCAGCCTGTTGTTCACTATTCTTGATTTATTTTAAATTTCCTTTCAAATGTCTATTCTTGGTGTTGGCTTTTATCAAATACATTTCCCCCAAAAATGCGACTTATACTCCAGTGCGACTTATATATGTTTTTTCTCTTCTTTATTATGCATTTACGGCCGGTGCGACTTATAATCCGAAAAATACGGTACCTAAATATCACGATATAGTCATTTTCTATATCGCACAGAGACAAACCCCAGCCCTAATTCAGTGTAAATCCACATAAAAAAACAGGCAAAATGAAAGATATTAGAACAAAATGAAAGATATTAGAACAATTAAAATGAACGCAATGCTGCTGTAATGTTACCGTATAGCACAGTATTTTTTTTTTACCCAGACAAGAGGTGTCAAGATTTATACATGCCAATCAACAGGTTATCTCCGAACCCGCCAGAGCTTTTTTTCTCGTCACTCACACACACACAACAGTGCCCTGGAAAGATGTGACAAGGTTGTTAGTAGGGATGTCCGATAATATCGGCCTGCCGATATTATCGGCCGATAAATGCGTTAAAATGTAATATCGGAAATTATCGGTATCTGTTTTTTTATTATCTGTATCGGTTTTTATTTTTTTTATTTTTTTTTATTTTATTAAATCAACATAAAAAAACACAAGATACACTTACAATTAGTGCACCAACCCAAAAAACCTCCCTCCCCCCATTTCTTTCTGTTATCAATATTCTGGTTCCTACATTATATATCAATATATATCAATACAGTCTGCAAGGGATACAGTCCGTAAGCACACATGATTGTGTGTGCTGCTGCTCCACTAATAGTACTAACCTTTAACAGTTAATTTTACTCATTTTCATTCATTACTAGTTTCTGTGTAACTGTTTTTATATTGTTTTACTTTCTTTTTTATTCAAGAAAATGTTTTTAATTTAGTTATCTTATTTTATTATTTTTTAAAAAAAGTACCTTATCTTCACCATACATGGTTGTCCAAATTAGGCATAATAATGTGTTAATTCCACGACTGCATATATCGGTTGATATCGGTATCGGTTGATATCTGTATCGGTAATTAAAGAGTTGGACAATATCGGATATCGGCAAAAAGCCATTATCGGACATCCCTAGTTGTTAGCAAACAGAGGAAGTGTTGTGCTAATTTTAAGGTAATGATCATCAATCAAACAACTGTCAACTGAGACATTACATCGAATTGGTATATTATTTTACTGATATTAAAAATGTGAGATACAGGTTTTCTCTTAAGAAAATAGAAATAGTCTTATAGTCAGGGTTATAATAGTCCGATATTTAGGTCAGGACTCATAAAGTGACTAGCTGCACATATTGGCAACACAAGCAAAAAAGGTTTTAATACACGCTGATGCGAACACAACACTCTGAGTGGTGTTTCTCTCCAGAGCACTTGGAAACTAGAACGTCCATTATCCTCGCAGTGTCGATAATGGTATCCATTTATGGTCTCCATCACCCTCTTCTCGTGCAGTCCATCCTCTTACTGGGAGGTGTGGCGCTGGTCTGTCTGGCCCTGGACCTCCTGTTCCTGCTCTTCTACTCCATTTGGCTGTGCTGCCGGCGGAGCAAAAGGGAGGAGCAGCCGTCGGCCGACTGCTGCTGCACCGCCTGGTGTGTCATCATCGCCACGCTGGTGTGCAGGTGAGTGCAGGTAGAATTGTTTAAAAGAGTGAAGCAGCGGAATAAAAAACAAAATCCACGCCAATGCGCGGCGGAGTAACAAATGTTACTGTTACAAATGCACCATCTGGAATTGCGTCAGCATTTGTTTCCTGTTTTTTTTTCCTCCATGTGTTTATGAGCCACTAGAGAGCCATCACAGTTGATTCAGAGCCACACAAAAAAGAGCTTTGGGGACCTGACGAGGACGCCAACTGCATCACAATCACTCCGTGTGTCTGGTCGTTACTAATAGCAATAAAGACGTCATGCTAAGCATCACTTGTCAAAACAGACTACTTAGGAGGATGGCTTTTAAAATCACTTTTCATAGTTTCCATACTCTTTTCCCCCCTGTCCTGTTTTGCTGCGACACGGCCATTGTCCACTGTTTTTCCCACCGCGAAGCGTGAGAGGAAGAGATTAGCGGCCCAGGAAGAGGAGACGAGCACAATGATGCACTGTTGGCTTACCACCACTAGACCGGTCTGACTCTAGCTTGAAGTGGTGCTCATGTCATCACCCTACTTGACAACACAAAACCACTATGGTTTAAATGGATGTCATTAAAACGGCAGGTGCGGTCATGTCCACCCTGCAATAATCCTATAGAAAATAATGTAATAAGTGGTTGTTTAAAGTAAAAATATATATTTATATAACAAGAACACCACCTGCTAGCTTATGTTACTTACTAGAGATGTCCGATAATGGCTTTTTTGCCGATATTCCGATATTGTCCAACTCTTAATTACCGATTCCGATATCAACCGATACCGATATATACAGTCGTGGAATTAACACATTATTATGCCTAATTTTGTTGTGATTCCGCGCTGGATGCATTAAACCAGGGGTCACCAACGCGGTGCCCGCGGGCACCAGGTAGCCTGTAAGGACCAGATGAGTAGCCCGCTGGCCTGTTCTAAAAATAGCTCAAATAGCAGCACTTAGCAGTGAGCTGCCTCTATTTTTTAAATTGTATTTATTTACTAGCAAGCTGGTCTCGCTTTGCTCGACATTTTTAATTCTAAGAGAGACAAAACTCAAATAGAATTTGAAAATCCAAGAAAATATTTTAGACTTGGTCTTCACTAACTGACAAAGAAACAGATAACAGTTTTGGTGTCCAGTTCAAAGTGTGACATGATTTATTTAAAAATTTGAGAGTTGAATTTTGTATTTTACATGAGTTATTATTTGTACAAACATGGTGCAAAGTAATTCATGATTTGTTAAAAAATGTTAGTGGCTAGCTAGTTAAAATGGGATATTGTGATTTCACAAGACTGTCTTAGAAGTGATCATTTGAAAATGTTCAATTTGAAAAATGTGCACTTAGAGAAAATATAAAAATAAAGTTTTGCATATTGATATTTATCTGTTTCTATATATATTTATTGTGAGAAATCATTAAGATGATCAGTGTTTCCACAAAGATAAATATCATTAATTATTAATAATAACATAAGATTTAAAGGTAAATTGAGCAAATTGGCTATTTCTGGCAATTTATTTAAGTGTGTATCAAACTGGTAGTCCTTCGCATTAATCAGTACCCAAGAAGTAGCTCTTGGTTTCAAAAAGGTTGGTGACCCCTGCATTAAACAATGTAACTTTACCATGAATTGATTAACGTGGACCCCGACTTAAACAAATTGAAAAACTTATTGGGGTGTTACCATAGTCACACCAATTGTCAATTGGTCAATTGTACGGAATATGTACTGTACTGTGCAATCTACTAATACAAGTTTCAATCAATCAATCAATCAATCAAAAACAAGGTTTTCCAAAATAAGAGAACAACTTCAACTCCAGTCATGGAAAAAAGTGCCAACATGGCACCGCCATGTTTATTATTGAACAATTTCCCTTGTGGATCATTAAAGTTTGTCTAAGTCTAAGTCTATTGAAGTCACAAAGTGCATTATTTTTTTTAACATGCCTCAAAACAGCAGCTTGGACTTTGGGACATGCTCTCCCTGAGATAATCCTAATACCCACTACAACTATGGGAAGTACTATACTTTGACTTTCACAAAGTGCATTATTTTTAAATTTTTTAAAACATGCCTCAAAACAACAGCTACAAAAACAATGAAGGCACACAGCTTCAGTCCAGAGTATACTAGAGCATCCTTGCCAACCTTGAGACCTCCGAATTCGGGAGATGGGGGGGGGTGTATATTGTAGCGGAAGAGTTAGTGCTGCAAGGGGTTCTGGGTATTTGTTCTGTTGTGTTTATGTTGTGTTACGGTGCGGATGTTCTCCCGAAATGTGTTTGTCATTCTTGTTTGGTGTGGGTTCACAGTGTGGCGCATATTTGTAACAGTGGTAAAGTTGTTTATACGGCTACCCTCAGTGTGACCTGTATGGCTGTTGATCAAGTATGCCTTGCATTCCCTCGTGTGTGTGAAAGCCGCATATATTATGTGACTGGGCCGCCACGCTGTTTGTATGGAGGAAAAGCGGACATGACGACAGGTTGGAGAGGACGCTAAAGGCAGTGCCTTTAAGGCCCGCCCCCAATAATGTTGTCCAGGTGGAAATTGGGAGAAATTCGGGAAAATGGTTGCCCCGGGAGATTTTCGGGAGGGGCACTGAAATTTGGGAGTCTTCCAGGAAAATCGGGAGGTTGAAACCGATTCCGATAATACATTTTAAAGCATTTATCGGCCGATAATATCAGCCTGCCGATATTATCGGACATCTCTATTACTTACCATTAGTGATTTAACAGAAGATATGTACCGTACAGGCCAAAAGTTTGGACACAATGAGTTTTCTTTATTTTCATGACTATTTACATTGTAGATTGTCACTGAAGGCATCAAAACTATGAATGAACACATGTGGAGTTATGTACTTAACAAAAAAAGGTGAAATAACTGAAAACATGTTGTATATTCTAGTTTCTTCAAAATAGCCACTGTAGGAGCCTAAATGCTGTTTAAGTTAATTTACATTTTATGGATGGTGCTTTATGTTTATTCAGCCAAAATGGGACTATTTACTTTATTTGCATAATACGAAAATGTATATATTGCATGCTTAGAATAATTATAAGGTACACTTTATTTGTAATTATTACACTTGTCTGAATAATTTGATGATGTATAATTTTATACTGCTTTAATACAGTGAAGATTACGGAACTGTTTAATTGCATATATGGCGGAAGGATCTGTGTGGTAATATGGTTTGGACACAATGTATTATGGGTAATGGCAGTCAGGTATGGTGGAATCGAGCCACAGTTTTTTGACCTTACTCTTACTTTTTATAGCTTTATTGTGCCATTCATTTGTTCCCACATCGTTATTGTTTTACGTTTTTGAAGGATTAAGTTGACAAGTAAACGATACAAAACGAAGAGGAAGGTCTGGAGTTTTGTTTGTTGTTGCCGCAGCAAGCGGGAGCAGGAGAAAGTAGAGGAGCGTCAAGCTAAGCCACCCTTTGCTCTGATTTCTGCTTTGCACACTCTTGGCATTCTCTCGATGAGCTTCAAGAAAGGGTTTTCACTTCACGGGTGTCATAGTTTTGATGCCTTCAGTGACAACCTACAATGTAAATAGTCATGAAAATAAAGAAAACACATTGAAATGAGAAGATGTGTCCAAACTATATATTTTAATGGGTATGTTTTTCAAAATAACTTACTATATTGAACAAAATAGGCTAGAGGAATTAGTTTGGTGTTCAGGCTTGTCACTCACCGCTGTCTCATCCACATGTACAGACAAGAGAGCGCAAGCACACACAAAAGCAGTCACAGAGAAGCAACTAACAATTTGCAGTCACGTCATTACAATAGGGATTGATGAGCAGTACCTAAGCTATGTAGCTTAACTACATTTTCCAGTAGTTTGGCGGTACTTTTAGACCCTTGTAGCGAGGTAGCTTACAATAAAGCTACAAGCTACAAAGAGAGAAAATTGAGTGTGAATCCAGGGCCCCAAAAAATACGGAGAAAATACGATGACCTTGATGAATCAAAATATCCATACATACACAGAAAATCCATGATGATTGGTTGGTGTTTGTATGATGAGTAGGGATGATACTCGAAACCGGTTTTCCCGGTTGTTTGGTAAGAAAAGAACCGAGTCCTCGGACTCGAATCCCTTTTTAAGAACCGGTACCCGTTATCGAGACCACTATAGTAAAGGAAAAGAGTTGATTCTTTATTCGAATCCCGTCCCGACCAGAAATGCTCAGTGGGACATCACAATAAATGACGTCACATAGCTCAGTCATTAGGCGCAGATAGCGAAAGCAGGAAAACAATGGACGGGAAAAAGCGCTCCAAGGTGTAATAAAGTTCAAAACAAAAACTATAATCCATCGAATAACTTTACTGAGAGATTTTAGCAGGGTAAAACACATGACGAACACTTTTACGACCAACCGGAAACATAGCAACCAGGCTAGCAACGCACCTCCTTTACGGCAGCTGTCGCAACGTTCTTAAAACAACCGCAGCACATACATATATATACAACATATCTCCCTTTTTTAACTTTTGGTTTTCTTTCCTTGTAAACAAAACAAAATCACACTGTAGATGTGTTGTCTGTCTAATTATAAATAATGCAGACGAGGCGTGTTGGCTGAGTTCTTGACGTTTACTTTCACAGCGTGGCAACATGCAACACTTTTCGGGGCTACCGCGCATGCTCGTAACTCCCGTTGCATGCTGGGTAGTGTAGTTGGTATATTCTCTAGCTCATAACATTTTTCCCCCATAAAGAAATAATGTTAACTCAATAAAGTGTATTTCTTTTTTTAGCCTTAACTTTTCATTTATTAGCATTGTAACCACATTTGCAAAGAACTTTTCTCTTCATAGAATGTTCTTTCAATAAAGAAATAAAGTGCAAAAATGTCAAAGCATCATAACAAACAGTTATGTCAAGTAGCAGCAGAAGTGCACTTTTTGGAGAGCTGTATTATTTTCAGTTTTGTGCCCAAGGGACTGATTTTATTTAACACTATATTATTATTTATACACCTATAGTGATCACAGAGACAGGTTGTTTTTGTGTTACTGTATATATTTGTTTCTCTGAAAAATCCCACTTAATATACTTTGGGTAACAACAGTCAATATTTATTTATTTTATTTTATTTTTTTAGGTGGGTAACAGTCAATATTTATTTATTTATTAGATTTTATTTTTTTATTATATAATAAAAGTGAGCTTTTGTTAAACCAAATATTGTGTGTTTTTTTCCATATACAACAACCTATCTGGACTCGATAAGAGAATCGATAAGGAATCGGTTCGATAATAGGATTCGATAATAGGCTCGAACTCGATAATTCCTTATCAAACATCATCCCTAATGATGAGTCACAATTGGCTAAGGTTGGGGCTAAATATTATATACTGGCCAATCAGAGGCAAGATAAGACGGGTCATCGAAACTAGTAAGCAAAATCATAACAGACATGCACTCATGTCGCATGATGACAAGGGAGTCGGAGACAGAGGGATGCTTCAAGCTGAAGACTCAAAAAAATAAAAAAAACATACTTGAAAATGGCAGAAAGATTCTCTCCCGCAGATTAGATTTTTCCTTTAGTGATAAAGACGACATCCAGGAAACCCACAATAATGCAAGTCCTTGACCATATTTGGACAAATATATGCGTTTTGAAAAAACAATGCCCAAAACCTTAGTTTTTAAAGGATTCTCTCCAGCAGATTAGATTTTTCCTTTAGTGATAAAGACGACATCCAGGAAACCCCCAATAACGCAAGTCCTTGACCATATTTGGACAAATGTATGCGTTTAGAGAAAAAAATGCCCAAAACTAGGGATGTCCGATAATATCGGACTGCCGATATTATCGGCCGATAAATGCTTTAAAATGTAATATCGGAAATTATCGGTATCGGTTTCAAAATTATCGGTACTTGGTCAACAGCCATACAGGTCACACTGAGGATGGCCGTATAAACAACGTTAACACTGTTACAAATATGCGCCACACTGTGAACCCACACCAAACAAGAATGACAAACACATTTCGGGAGAACATCCGCACCATAACACAACATAAACACAACAGAACAAATACCTAGAACCCCTTGCAGCACTAACTCTTCCGGGACGCTACAATATACCTCTTACCCCCACCGCCTCCCCCCACCTCAATCCCGCCCACCTCAACCTCCTCATGCTCTCTCAGGGAAAGCATGTCCCAAATTCCAAGATGCTGTTTTGAGGCATGTTAAAAAAAATAATGCACTTTGTGACTTCAATAATAAATATGGATATAATATGTTGCCATTTTTTTCCATAACTTGAGTTGATTTATTTTGGAAAACCTTGTTACATTGTTTAATGCATCCAGCGGGGCATCACAACAAAATTAGGCATATTAATGTGTTAATTCCACGACTGTATATATCGGTATCGGTTGATATCGTAATCGGTAATTAAGAGTTGGACAATATCGGAATATCGGATGTAGGCAAAAAAATCCATTATCGAACATCTCTACCCAAAACCTACGTTTTTAATTAAGAGTTGGACAATATCGGAATATCGGATATAGGCAAAAAAGCCATTATCGGACATCTCTACCCATAACCTACGTTTTTAATTAAGAGTTGGACAATATCGGAATATCGGATATAGGCAAAAAAGCCATTATCGGACATCTCTACCCAAAACCTAAGTTTTTAAAGGATTCTCTCCCGCAGATTAGATTTTTCCTTTAGTGATTAAGACGACATCCAGGAAACCCACAATAATGCAAGTCCTTGACCATCCATCCATCCATTTTCTACCGCTTATTCCCTTTGGGGTCGCGGGGGGCGCTTGAGCCTATCTCAGCTACAATTGGGCGGAAGGCCGGGTACACCCTGGACAAGTCGCCACCTCATCACAGTGCCAACACAGATAGACCGACAACATTCACACTCACATTCACACACTAGGGCCAATTTAGTGTTGCCAATCAACCTATCTATTTGGACAAATATATGCGTTGTGAGAAAACAATGCCTAAAACCTTAGTTTTTAGTGGTTTACTCCGTAAAACAAAATTATAACTGCTCTATTCACGTCCAACACACATTTAGGAACACACATTAAGGTGAGTTGAGCTCATGAAAAGTTTTACTGCACATAACCATTACCAACTGTTCCCAAACAACACACATGTATTTTTATTTTTGTTTGCCAAGATACAGATGGATGCTGTTTTTTTACTGTAGGTAGAGAAAATGAATAACATTATAGGGATGGGCCAAAGAAAAGGCAGACTAAATAAATACATAATTGGTACGGGGACCCATAGAGGTAGTTGTAGGGTGTCCCCAGCTAAATGACAGATAGTTATTAGGCCCATTTGTACACTTGAAGTTACATTAACATTGATATTATACATGTGGGCCTATAGATATAAATGCAGTTAAATGTATAAAACTACTTTGGCCGTGTAGCTAGTTACAATTCTCCCGGGATAGCTTCCCCTGTAGCTAAACTACATTTAATGGAGAGTAACTTGTACCTTAGCCTACAACATTTTCCAAGTAGCTTGCCCATCACTGGCAAAAGGCTATACATTCAATGATAACTAAAGTTAGCTAGTCAAATTTCTATCACTAGTTAAGACTCGTACAAACGTAGTTTGTCTTTGGGTGAAAAGCCGTAAAAGGGCACATTACGTCTTTATGTGTTAAAAACCGTAAGAGGGCAGAATATAATGCTTAAAACACATAGGCATCTACGTAAAGGTGGCAAACAGCCCCTTTAACTAAGCCTGGGCCAATTGTCAATAAATAATCGAACAATAGGAATAGGTTCCAGCCCCCCGCAACCCCAAAAGGAACAAGCAGTAGGAAATGGATGGATTGATGGAATAAATAGACATTAACTCTACGACTTTGCTGTCATTGATACATTGTATTTTCTTCCATGTGTGTTTGTTTTTGTCTCTGGCTTTCAAACCGGGTATAAGAGGGTTTACTTTATGCATCACTCTCAACACCTGAGCTCAATAGCAGAATTAAACAAACAGAGATAACCCTCTCATCTGTCATCAACAGTATGTGTCTCGGTGGAATATTTTGATGAGCCCATCAACATGGATGAACGTGTACACATTGTTGGGAAGGGATAGCAACAAAACTCAACAATCAAGCAAACCACTCGACCCATTTTTACCAACTGAAAACACTGCACTTCACGATGTTCACTGATATTTATTGAAGTGCAATTTTTGCGAACAGAGATTAAGAGTCAATTTTATTTTTATTGTTTGTTTACTTATTTAGAATAATTAAAGTTATTGGACTTCCAGTTGCAAGGGGTAAAAAAAACAACTAATGAGAAATCAAAGTTTATTGCGTTTGTTAGTGCTGAATTTTAGCTCAAAATAATACTGGCAATAATATTGTTAAAAGGCAATAATATGAGGGGCATTCTCCTGCAAAATGTACTTTCAGCCCAGGCTTACCATTTAACTGTACAGGCATGTTGAACAGTAACATTCTAAACTGTCATTCAAGCCAAAAAACGTTAAACACCATCTTATAATATAAACATTCCACACTCTTACTTGTCATGCTAGTGCAGGGGTCTGCAACCTGCGGCTCTTTCATGCCTCTACCCTGGCTCCCTTTGGCTTGCCTTTGACACAAAATTTCACTAAATAATGGCTATTTAATTTGAATTAATTATATTTTATTTATTTAGTTTATTTTAATGTTACGGTTGTTATTTTGGATAGTTCTGTGATCTTGTAATGTAAAAATAAAACGTATTTTAATATTTTGTCGATCGAAAAGCAATGCCACACCCCCTAAGTGTCATCTTTTGTTGCCAAGCAATTGTATTGTTTTTAGCGGTCAACATTTGGTAAGCTGTAGCAATTGACGAAAAATACAACATTTAATGCTTTGTGGACAGATTAATTTGCCTTCACTGTTAAAGTGGTTGGTTCATGTGTGTGCTTATTAATGTGTGGGGAGAAAATGGCATCAAATGAGGACAAACACACAGCATTTGCGGAAAAATACCCAGCTGGATTGATTGATTGAGACTTTTATTAGTAGGTTGCACAGTGAAGTACATATTCCGTACAATTGACCACTAAATGGTAACACCCGAATAAGTTTTTCAACTTGTTTCAGTCGTGGTCCACTTAAATTGATTCATGATACAGATATATACTATCATATATACTGTCATCATAATACAGTCATCACACAAGATAATCACATTGAATTATTTACATTATTTACAATCAGGGGTGTGGAGGGGGAGGGGGGGTAGGATATGGACAGCAAGTAGTGGACATAGAGAGAGAGAGAGAGAGAGAGAGAGAGAGAGAGAGAGAGAGAGAGAGAGAGAGATCAGAAGGCATAAGAAAAAGTATCTGCATTTGATTGTTTACATTTGATTATTAGCAATCCGGGGAGGGTGTTAGTTTAGGGTTGTAGCTGCCTGGAGGTGAACTTTTATTGCGGTTTTGAAGGAGGATAGAGATGCCCTTTCTTTTATACCTGTTGGGAGCGCATTCCACATTGATGTGGCATAGAAAGAGAATGAGTTAAGACCTTTGTTAGTTCGGAATCTGGGTTTAACGTGGTTAGTGGAGCTCCCCCTGGTGTTGTGGTTATGGCGGTCATTTACGTTAAGGAAGTAGTTTGACATGTACTTCGGTATCAGGGAGGTGTAGCGGATTTTATAGACTAGGCTCAGTGCAAGTTGTTTTACTCTGTCCTCCACCTTGAGCCAGCCCACTTTGGAGAAGTGGGTAGGAGTGAGGTGGGATCTGGGGTGGAGGTCTAGAAGTAACCTGACTAGCTTGTTCTGAGATGTTTGGAGTTTAGATTTGAGGGTTTTGGAGGTGCTAGGGTACCAGGAGGTGCATGCGTAATCGAAAAAGGGTTGAACGAGAGTTCCCGCCAGAATCCTCAAGGTGCTTTTGTTGACCAGAGAGGAGATTCTGTAGCGAAATCTCGCTCGTTGGTTAAACTTTTTGATTACCTTGGTTGCCATTTAATCACAGGAAAGGTTAGTCTCTAGAATGGAACCTAGGTAGGTGACCTCATCTTTCCTGGTGATAACAATGTCACCCACTTTTATAGTGAAGTCACTGACTTTCTTAAGGTTGATGTGGGACCCAAACAGGATGGATTCTGTTTTACCCAAGTGTATGGATAGCTCGTTGTCAACGAGCCAGGTGCAAGTTCTACAGAGCTCAGCACTGAGGATTTTCTCCACCTGTGACTTGTCCTTGCCGGATACCAGCAGGGCAGAGTCTTCCGCAAACAAAAACAATTCACAGTCGCATGACCGAAAAAGCTGATCCGAGCAAAAAAAACTTGGTGAGTCGTTCTCTGTCTAGGGTTTGATTTCATGAATGCAATTTCATAAGGGTAGTGAAACTAGAAGTGGTGTTCTCGTCATTTTAGGGATCAAACAGAGTTTGCGGCTCTCTGGGGGTTTTATTTGGTGGGAAATGGGCTCAAATGGCTCTTTGTATGGCGAAGGTTGCCGACCCCTGTGCTAGTGTAGTAACAAGTTAACCGCTGTAAAATGTTAAAACAGTAAAATGCACTGATGACAAGTGACGCTGCAGTCTGAGTATTCTTAACATTCCACAAGGCTGCTCTTGTGTTGTGAAAAGGCCAAAGAAAAAGAAAAACATGCAAAGTTGAGCTTTTTTTTCTTACCCTTGCTGAGCTGAGCTCTCATATTATTGTCAAATTCATAATTATGGAGGCCAGATATTGAGTTTCCACTGGCTCCTATTTGCATTCATCCCTCAATGCTGAATTTGACACATTAAAATACAGAAAATGACATTTCAGTCCTGCTTTTCTGCACGCTCAGGCCGTTCTTTTCACATACGATCTGATAAGCCGAGCAAAGTGCACCCTTTTGTCGGTACCGTGGCCCACATACACATACAGGGTCCATTCCACGATGTTCCCATGGTTCTGGTTCTGAAAAGAAGCCTGGCCGAGTGGCGTCTGAACTGCTGGGGTTAATTTGGGGTTCACATGCCTCCTCCTCCTCCCTGGCTCACCATCTCCCTCGTCCGTTTGTCTTTTTAAGCAAATCCCCTTCCCGCCCCCTCGCTCGTCTCTCCTCCCTTTCCTTATTCCCTTTGTCTCCTCCCAGCGCTGGCATTGCTGTCGGTTTCTATGGGAACGGCGAGACTTGTGATGGAGTGAACCGGCTGACGTATTCCCTGCGCCACGCAAACCGCACAATCACTGGTGTGCAGTATCTGGTGAGGGCACATAAAACCAAAGCGTTTCATAACTCAGCCAGACCGAAGTTTCACATTCCTTCTTCACCATGACTGTCCCCTCGCCGGGTCCAGGTTTCCAACGGTACGTCCTCGCTGAACCAGACCATAGATGAAAAGCTGCAGCAACTCGAGAGCCAGTACGCGCAGAATGCAGACTACCAGTCCATCATCCAAAAGCTGCAGGGCCAGCTGGATGAGCTTGTCAGACAGATGGTGGAGATTCCTTTCTGGGACAACACAATCTCCCTGGAGGAGCTGGCTGTCAGGATCGAGCTGTACGACTGGTACAGGTGAGCCAGAAAAACTACTATTCGCTTCAATTGGTAAACATCACTGCATCTACAAAATGTTTCTAATATTTTGCCCCTGTCATGTAGCTAAATAAGGATGAAGCAGTGATACACTGGCATGTTGTCTCTCTAGCTTTGGACCTACATTAGATTGAGTCATAAATGTGCTTAAGCTAATGAGCAAAGATACTATCTTTCACTTTTACCAGGTTTCAGTCTCATCTGCCTTCTTTGGGATTCATTTTCCTTTTGCATATGGACTATGGTGTAGGTTCTTCAGTGGTCCGCTACAGTTCCATGCATGCAGCATCAGTCACTGTCAAAAAAAGTAGCAAAAATAATCATGTGATAGTAGCGCTCACTATTTTTTTGTGTATGTATGCTTACAGGTGGCTGGGCTACCTTGGTCTGCTGCTGTTCGATATCCTCATTTGTCTGCTGGTGCTGTTTGGCCTCATTCGAAACTCCAAGGCGACCCTCATTGGGTGAGTCTCCACCATGAGATGGCATGTAACTGTCTCACAGTTAAGTATATTTGGAAAATGGATGCCACCTAGTGTGGCAGTGCGCGCACTTCCTGACACCTTAAGAACAGTGCTAGACAATGAACTGACAGCTCAGGGCTTTTAGCTGTCTTTCCTGGTTTCTCAGTCGCTGGGGATTTTTTGGTCACTGGTTTGCGCCCAGTGGGAGTACCATAATTGTGGAGGTGGTGACACCCCAGACAAGGACTAGGTCTATCGTATTACTGTTGCGATGCATGGGTTCATTTATTATGGAGCACCACGCACAGAGGGTCTGAAGGGGTATTTATATGGATATTAAAATCCCCCATTATAATTATACTATCTGCGTGCGTCACTAGATCAGCGACAAACTCTGAAAATTCACGGATAAAGTCCAAATAGGGCCCAAAGGGGCGAAAGATAACAGCCAGAGAGAGAGGTAGCAGTGTGACAGACCTCATAGTGAGCACCTCAAATAATTTATATTTATTACTTAGGTTAGGGGTAAGATTAAGGTTTTCATTGGACATTAGTGTGACCCCCCTCAACCCCTTTTAAGGGGACGGGATGCCTCGTTAAGCAGGAAAAATTCATCTGGTTTTAGCCAGGTTTCGCTGGGACCAATGACGTTAAGATTGTTGCTTCATTAACTAATAACGTTTTGGGAGACAATGATCTGATGTTTTAAAAAGCTCATATTATAGATAGTGGGCTGTTTTGAGGAATTATTCTTAATGGTATCCGTAGTACTGATATTAATAACAATACGTTTATTTTGTGTAATGCGCCTTAAATAATTTCGATCACATGGTTGGTTAGTTCTAGCTTAACTGACTCTTCACCCGGACTAACAGACACTGTAATTGCCTGTGTCCGAGCGTGCTCTAGTGTAGTTAGTCAAGGTTGATTCAAATAGTGGTCTACATTTCTGGAGACCGTGAAGGCCGTCCCTCCTCAGCAAGCCTGGTTTGCCCCAGAAAGAGGGCCAATTATCAATAAACGTTAGTCCAGGATCCTAGCTATGTTCCTCTTTGTAATCTCTGACTGTCTCATCCTAGTGTCATTGGAGCCGATGTATACAACTATGTTTGCGTAGCTAGTGACGCGGTTAGCCTGTCATACGTGTTTACGAGGCATGTTGCGAGTCAGCTCCCTAAGACTACCTTCAATGTCAAGTGCTCTGGCCCCAGGAATACACCTAATTATGGCTGGTTTACTAAGATGTATGTTCCACGTAATGGAGTCCCCTATGGCTAAGGTGTGGTACCCGATAGACAGGGGTGGAGGACTAGCTAAAGGGCTAAATCTAGTACGCGCCTCAACCAGTTCACCGTGGCTTGGAGGCCGCTTAGGACTGCTACAAGCTGGCGAGTCAGCTTGCGACAGCTAACGCTAGCAAATGTGTCTTGGCATCTAAAGGTGAGACAGAGAGTGGGTGCTTTGCAAGTTTCATAAGACTGAATATGTTTGACAATAAATAAAGAAAGTTGTAAAACAATTAGAAGCACACAGATAGAAAGATAGTACGACCTTGCTGGTGCTCCAGTACGGTGCCGAGTCTGCCGACTACCATTGCCTTGCCAGGTCTGTCACGTTTTTGATAATTTTCTATTATTTCTTTAGTTCAATGAATATCATCTGATTGTTCTTCTCAGCACTGTCACTCACAAAAAAAAAATGTATGTGGACTTCTAGCTAGTATGACCGGATGTTTAGGGGTGGATCTTACGGGGTTTGTTCTAACAATCAGTATGCTCATGAGTAATGAGGAGGCTCCTACCTCCAATTTATGCTCACAATTTAAAGCATAGTGAAAAGCAGAGCTTTTATCTCAATATACTCGTAAATTTATGCATCATTGTACAGTATCCGTAAAAGCATGATTGCAGTATTATTAAATTATGTAGACATACATAAGTGTAAGTACATTCTTCAAGACTGTATCAAGTTTACAGTTTCAATCGTGTGGTTCTCTTGACAGGGTGTGCTTGTTTGGTGTTTTGGCTCTGGTGGTCAGTTGGGCCTCACTCGGTCTGGAAATTGCCGCCTCTGTGGTAGGTGTCCATTTGTATAGATGATATCTTTCTGTATTTGATGTGATATCCTTCATCCCTTCAACTCTCCTAGACCTCCAGTGACTTCTGCGTGGCTCCTGACATGTACGTAATCCAAGTAGCAAACCAGCATGGAGTCATCAATCAAGGTAGGATTATTATGCACGTTATGACGACTTGTGTTCTCACTGTCATCTCTAAAGGGGCCTTCACCACATCCTTTTTTGCTGCACTCAATGCCGCGATTATTGCGCAGCAGTGAGATGGCATTGTTCTAAAGAGCAGGCCTTTTGCGCCGCTTATGAAAAAAGCCCCTAGTAGTGGCTGCCAGCCGTGTCACAGGGCAACGGGATACCATTTTAGGCTGAACAGAAGCTTCTATAGACTACAGCTCATTTTAGTAATTGGTCAAACGATGAGGCATGGTTGCAGAAAGAACATTTTTAAAGACAGAGAGGCTTGTGTAGAGGCAAATACGATGAATGGAATAGTGCAATAGACTCCACTGTTATCAAAGTATTTCGGACATATGTTCTATTTTTCCTCACCGCTAAAGGCTACAAATCTATTTAGGAATTGTGACGCTAAAAATTGAATGCCCATTCACTGTGTTGAGTAGGCCCGAGTTCCTTGCGGTTGAGTTTCCAAGCGTTTGACAAAAGCTGCAGGGAATAGGCCAATTTTTATTGAGCTTGCACAAGCTGTATTCTTTGAAGCCGTCATGTGATTCTTTTTTGATTTTATCATCAATCCCAATTAGCATGAGTCACAACCAAAGCTTTCTTCTAAGGTGGAAATGTGATTCAGAAGTAACCGCAAAGAACCATAGACAAGTTTGCTTCATGCCTGTTATTGTGTTTTGTTTAGCAGCATGAAAACAAACTGTGTTCCACTTCAGGAAATGTGCTGCTCTTGATATTGTCTTGTAGCTGTTTGTGGCAGATGTGGTTACCGGTATCTTCTTAAACGTCTCATGAGTCAGCATTGATGTGTGCTTGCTTGCACATCACTTAGTATTTGTTGGTCCTTTTTCAGCCCAGCTTGTAAACTTACAATGGCTCCTTCACAGTTACATTTAAAAATAAACATAATATACAGCAAAAACTCTGAACAAATCCGCAAAATTTAAAATATAACAACAATTCATTAATCTAATGAATTACTAGGTATGTACAATATTTTTTTTCCAAGACGATACAGATAACTTCCTGCTTCTCAAGACCGGTAAACAATTACTTATTGTATATCTTTTATATTTTCTTTACGGCTGGCTTTAGGGCAGCTTCTTTAAAGGCCTACTGAAAGCCACTACTACCGACCACGCAGTCTGATAGTTTATATATCAATGATGAAATCTTAACATTGCAACACATGCCAATACGGCCGGGTTAACTTATAAAGTGCAATTTTAAATTTCTCGCTAAACTTCCGGTTGAAAACGCCTTTGGGTGATGACGTATGCGCGTGACGTAGCCAGTGAAACAGGAGTATCGGTAGCCCATTGAAGCCAATACAAAAAGCTCTGTTTTCATTTCATAATTCCACAGTATTCTGGACATCTGTGTTGGTGAATCTTTTGCAATTTGTTTAATGAACAATGGAGATTGCAAAGAAGAAAGTTGTAGGTGGGATCGGTGTATTAGCGGCTGGCTGTAGCAACACAACAAGAAGGACTTACTTGGATAGCAGACGCGCCAGCCGATGCTAGCTGCCTTCGCATCTGTGTTGGGGTGAAGTCCTTCGTCGCGCCGTCGATCGCTGGAACGCAGGTGAGCACGGGTGTTGATGAGGGCTGGCTGGCGTAGGTGGAGCGCTAATGTTTTTATCATAGCTCTGTGAGCTCCAGTTGCTAAGTTAGCCCTTAGCATCGTTAGCAACAGCATTGTTAAGCTTTGCCAGGCTGAGAATTATTAACCGTGTAGTTACATGTACATGGTTTAATAGTATTGTTGATCTTCTGTCTATCCTTCCAGTCAAGGATTTATTTATTTTGTTTCTATCTGCATTTGAGACAGATGCTATCACGTTAGCTCAGTAGCTAAAGAGCTTCGTCGATGTATTGTCGTGGAGATAAAAGTCACTGTGAATGTCCATTTCGCGTTCTCGACTCTCATTTTCAAGAGGATATAGTATCCGAGGTGGTTTAAAATACAAATCCGTGCTCCACAATAGAAAAAGGAGAGAGTGTGGAATCCAATGAGCCAGCTTGTACCTAAGTTACGGTCAGAGCGAAAAAAGATATGTATTTCACTGCATTCTAGTCCGTCACTCTAACGTTCCTCATCCACGAATCTTTCAAATTAATGGGATAATCGTCGCTTTCTCGGTCCGAATAGCTCTAGCTGCGTTAATAACAATAGGAAAATATGAGGAAGTGAACAACTGACTACGTCACGCTACTTCCGGTAGGGGCAAGGCTTTTTTTTATCAGAGACCAAAAGTTGCGAACTTTATCGTCGATTTTCTCTACTAAATCCTTTCAGCAAAAATATGGCAATATCGCGAAATGATCAAGTATGACACATAGAATGGATCTGCTATTCCTGTTTAAATAAAAAAAAAATCATTTCAGTAGGCCTTTAACAGCGCAGGCATCTTTGTAGGTTGCAATGCTAGCATTGCAGGTAGCTGATGAGGTTTGATGTGTCGAAGCTCAATGTTCTTTCCCTCCTTGTGAAATGTTTGCAGAACATTTGGCGCAAATAGCATGCAAAATGTCTTCCTCTGAAACACTGAAGAAGTCCCACATGGTCAACGGCGTGTTTGTTTACAGGCAGTTTATGCGTTTCAGGTGGCGGATAAGGTTTGATGTGTTGATGCGCAATGTTTTTTCCCCACACGGAATGTTTGCAGGACATTTGGTACAAACGTTTCCTCTGAAGCAGTGAGGAAGCCTCACACGAACAATGCCACACTTGTTTAGAGTCAGCTCAGGCCGTTTAGAGCAGGAGAAAAGGAGCGCTTGATTTGCTCACCCTAACCCACAGTACGGGCCATTTTACTTCATTGGAGTGTTGTTGGTTGTTTGTACCTTGTGAAGCAATAATGTAACACAATGCCCAAGAATAAAGTTTACCCTGACCCTGACCTGTTATTTTATCGAAGCTATTTTTCATCGGATTTATAACATCATAATCCCTCGGATCTTGCCCCAAGTGGAGAAATTCAAGTACTTCAGAGTCTTGTTCACGAGTGAGGGAATAGTGGCTCGTGAGATTGACAGGTGGATTGGTCAGGCATCTGCAGTGATGCGGACCGTGTATCGATCTGTAGTGGTGAAAAAGGAACTGAGCCAGAAGGCAAAGCTCTCAATTTACTGGTCAGTCTATGTTCCCATCCTCACCTTTGGTCATGAGTAGAGATGTCTGATAATATCGGGCTGCCGATAAATGCTTTAAAATGTAATATCGGAAATTATCAGTATCGGTTCAGAAATTTTCGTTATCGGTTTCAAAAAGTAAAATTTATGACTTGTTACACGGACGTAGGGAGAAGTACAGCGCGCCAATGAACCTTAAAGACACTGCCCTTGCGTGCCGGTCCAATCACATAATACCTACAACTTTTCACACACACAAGTGAATGCAATGCATACTTGGTCAACAACCATACAGGTCACACTGAGGGTGGCCGTATAAACAACTTTAACACTGTTACAAATATGCACCACACTGTGAACCCACACCAAACAAGAATGACAAACACATTTCGGGAGAACATCCGCACCGTAACGCAACATAAACACAACACAACAAATACCCAGAACCCCTTACAGCACTAACTCTTTCGGGACGCTACAATATACACCTCCCGCTGCCCCCAACCCGCCCCCCCAACCCCGCCCACCTCAACTTCTTCCTGCTCTCTCAGGGAGAGCATGCCCCAAATTCCAAGCTGCTGTTTTGAGGCATCTTAAAAAAAATAATGCACTTTGTGACTTCAATAATAAATATGGCAGTGCCATGTTGGCATTTTTTTCCATAAATTGAGTTGATTTATTTTGGAAAACCTTGTTACATTGTTTAATGCATCCAGCAGGGCATCACGACAAAATTAGGCATAATAATGTGTTAATTCCACGACTGTATATATCGGTATCGGTTGATATCGGAATCGGTAATTAAGAGTTGGACAATATCGGATATCGGCAAAAAAGCCATTATCGGACATCTCTAGTCATGAGTTTTGGGTTATTACTGAAAGGACAAGATCCCGGGTACAAGCGGCCGAAATGAGTTGCTTTCTTCGGATAAGCGGAATGGATTGATGGAATCCCTCATGTCAGCCCGACAATTTTCTGTCCCATCTTTATCATGCACCCCTGTTATTAACTTCTTAGCAATACAGAGAGCCGATGAGAAAGTACAGTAAGATGTAACAGAGTTCAGAAACTTAACGATCATCAAAACATTAGGGTCTGAGCATGAAGGTGGAAGGCTTCATTTTTAATTATTCTTATTCCTGCAACGAAATCTCCATTTGCGTACTTGAAAACTGTGTGCCAAAACGTGTACTCTAGCAAAAACATATGCATTTTGAGCACGAAAAACATGAAAAAAAACACACGCTCTAAAATTTTATCAGCCATTTTGTTTTGTATTGTTCCCGAAAGAAGCACAGTCCTTCAACTCATTAACAATCTATTAAAAAACAACATATGATGGAGGGGTGAGCATTTGCTCTTCTCGGTCTGAGCTATTATCCCTTCCCATTAATTTGGCTTTCTTTGGATCAATGGCAGCATCATGAGCAGAAAAACAATGATGTAATGCATAAGAGTCCTATAAAAAAATCCTGTTCTTCTCTAACTCCTAACAAATGTATTCAGTTCTTGTCTACATTCCTAGAGTGTGCTAATCTGTTCCCTTCTGTTTAATTCCCAGAAATCCTCAAGTACTACCTGAGTTGCAGTTTGGACCAAACCAACCCCTTCCAGCAGGTCAGCTGCTTGTAAATACAAAATTACAATCACAAGGGTTTGCCTTTTAAACTTATAGTTTACTATTAACGCAACGTTTGCTGATGTTATTCGAATCCTGGTGGATACATTGCATCAATAGTTTGTATATTGTGTCAATTTGTGGGCACAGCAAGTGACTACTACAGCCCTAGAGAAGATGCTGACGATCCCACTGCAAATAGCATCGCATTGTGTTTTCAGGTCAAAGATATTACACTGAAATGGGACTTGCTATTTTTTATTTTTTTTTGCAAATAATCTATAGTTTGACTGCATGAATAAGTCACAGCCTCTGAGTGCTTGAAGGCATCTATTGTTAAAAATATTCTATAGTGCCTACAGTGTGCATCTTCCGTCTAAAAACTGACAGCATGCTTTGACACACTGCAAAAAGTCAGTGTTCAAGAAAAAAATTTGCGGTATTTTATTTGAACTAAGCAAAATTATCTGCCAATAGAACAACAAAATTTGGCTTGTCAAGACTTTCCAAAACAAGTAAAATTAGCTAACCTCAATGAACCCAAAAATAGCTTAAAAGAAGTATATTCTCACTAATAACAAGTGCACTTTTCTTGGTAGAAAAAAAAGAGACCTTATTGCTCAATATGTTGAAAAATATTATTAAATTAAGTAAATGCTAGTGCCATTATCTTGACATAATGATATGCGCTCTGCATTACATTTCTTGAAACCAGCAAACTTATACTAAAAACTAATTTATTGTTCTTAATGGAAAGACAACAAGGCAACCGCTTGTTACTCTCGGGGTCTCCTAGCCGCTCAGGCAAATCATATTGTCTAAAAATGCATTTTCCCATCGATAACATGACATCATCGCGCCAAGTGCGTGCTTTTTCAGTCAATTAGTGCGCGAGGAATATATATATATATATATACACTACCGTTCAAAAGTTTGGGGTTACCCAAACAATTTTGTGGAATAGCCTTCATTTCTAAGAACAAGAATAGACTAGAGTTTCAGATGAAAGTTCTCTTTTTCTGGCCATTTTGAGCGTTTAATTGACCCCACAAATGTGATGCTCCAGAAACTCAATCTGCTCAAAGGAAGGTCAGTTTTGTAGCTTCTGTAACGAGCTAAACTGTTTTCAGATGTGTGAACATGATTGCACAAGGGTTTTCTAATCATCAATTAGCCTTCTGAGCCAATGAGCAAACACATTGTACCATTAGAACACTGGAGTGATAGTTGCTGGAAATGGGCCTCTATACACTTATGTAGATATTGCACCAAAAACCAGACATTTGCAGCTAGAATAGTCATTTACCACATTAGCAATGTATAGAGTTTATTTCTTTAAAGTTAAGACTAGTTTAAAGTTATCTTCATTGAAAAGTACAGTGCTTTTCCTTCAAAAATAAGGACATTTCAATGTGACCCCAAACTTTTGAACAGTAGTGTGTATATATATATATATATATATATATATATATATATATATATATATATATATATATATATATATATATATATATATATATATATATATATATATATATATATATATGCATATATATATATACAGCCAGGCCCCCGGCCAAAAAATGTTTACTTATAATTTTGAAGAATTCATCTGAATGTGCATGAACTATTTCTGTTCGAAATTCTTAGAAATGTCACATTTTAAATGTTTAAATATTAACTGTCAGTTTGCTGTACTGTGCCAACTGTACTACTATATGAGTACACATTTTCTATTGTTTCATTGAAAATAAAACAGCAGTCCATCTGTTTTAATTATGAGACAAAATTGTGTCAAAGTCATGATTTTTTTTTTCATGCTTGAAATAAGAAATGATTACTTTAAAAAAGTAGTTTTATACTTGTGAGTGTTGATGACACAGTTTTGCAACAGTTGATATTCTAGTTTCAAGCATGTTTTACTCAATATAGGTCATCAAATCTCAGCAACAAGCTGTAATATCTTACTGAGATCATTTAGGACTAAAACACTTAAAACAAGTAAAACACTCTAACATAAAATCTGCTTAGTGAGAAGAATTATCTTATCAGACAGAAAATAAGCAAATATCACCCTTATTTGAGATATTTCATCTTACTTAGATTTCAGTTTTTGCAGTGCATGAGCGTAAATCAAAACATTGACAATGAGCGTGGGCCGCTAAGTCCTAATGCTCTCTTTTGCAGAAGCTTTCTGGGAGCCACAAAGCGCTCGTTGAGATGCAGGACGACGTGCTGGAGCTTCTGCGATCCGCCACCGGGGAATACAAACAGACTCAGGTCCATCTCAGCGCACCGAGACTCACATACGCCATTGTTCTAATTTGTGATGACACGCAGTGAAGCACAGTGCACCTGGGGCCTTGCATTATGTCCATTTAGCTGCATTAGCCTTTCAGTCAATGCGGAGCTCCATTATTGTCCTCCCCCTGTGTGTTGATGGGCAAAAACTGCAGCTGATTTTTAGCGCAAAATGTGCTGAGCTGGTGGAATCATTTATGAGGGGCAGACTTTTTTTACACTGGTGCACAACTGCTAAATAAATTGAAACTATGCTACCATCCTGTTATTGTTACTATGTTGCAGTATCATTGCTATTCATTTATGGTGCTTACTACCAAACCTCAGTTTGCTTAACGCCCCCATTAAGTCTGTGTCTTTTTCCCCGCCTCATTAATTTTCAGGTGAGCTTGGAGGAGATTCAGGGGATACTGAACACCACTGAGATCAGCCTTCATCAGCTTACCGCCCTGGTGGACTGCCGCAGCCTACACATGGTGAGCCGCCGAGACATTTCTGCCTTGCTCCTCTGCTCGCAAGGAAAAGGTGGCCAGCCGGGCGCTGATGTGTTGTGACATCAGCGCAGTGCAGTGCTAAAGTTACATAAAAGGCACCTTTCTTCCATGCAGCTGACTCCACTTGTCTTCATAAATAACACTCATGCACGGGACTTCCTGTCCGCTGTGAGGACTCGCTGTAGTCGCGTCCAAATTGCACATGTGCGCCCTTTCCTTCTTACGGTCTTGACTTCTCCTTCGAGCCTTTCCCCCGTTACCAAGCCATGCATACAAGATGGAGATCCTCATATGGGGGGTTGGGAGGGTTTATGTAGTGCTTTCTGAATGTAAGAGAGAAAATGTGCGGCTTCCTGTGTGTGTGTGTGTGTGTTCTTGTATTTCTACCCTTCTTGGCACATCAACAAGCAAAAGTACCTTCCATATGAGGATCGGTGAACAAGTTAGGACTGAAATCATGGTCCCAATACGGAAAAACCATTGTATCTATTAGAGCAGGGGTCACCAACCTTTTTGAAACTAAGAGCTACTTCTTGGGTACTGATTAATGCGAAGGGCTACCAGTTTGATACACACTTAAATAAATTGCCAGAAATAGCCAATTTGCTCAATTTACCTTTAAAGGCCTACTGAAATGAATTTTTTTTATTTAAACGGGGATAGCAGATCTATTCTATGTGTCATACTTGATCATTTCGCGATATTGCCATATTTTTGCTGAAAGGATTTAGTATAGAACAACGACGATAAAGATTGCAACTTTTGGTATCTGATAAAAAAAAGGCTTGCACCTACCGGAAGTAGCGTGACGTAGTCAGTTGAACATATACGCAAAGTTCCCTATTGTTTACAATGATGGCCGCATGAAGTGAGAGAGATTCGGACCGAGAAAGCGACAATTTCCCCATTAATTTGAGCGAGGATGAAAGATTTGTGGATGAGTAAAGTGCAAGTGAAGGACTAGTGGGGAGTTGAAGCTATTCAGATAGGGAAGATGCTGTGAGAGCCGGGGGTGACCTGATATTCAGCTGGGAATGACTACAACAGTAAATAAACACAAGACATATATATACTCTATTAGCCACAACACAACCAGGCTTATATTTAATATGCCACAAATTAATCCTGCATAAAAACACCTGCGTGTTTGTTATGCTAGCTCCTAGCTCCTCTGCTAGCTCCTAGCTCCATAGAACACGCCAATACAATTCAAACACCTGATCAACACACACAATCACTCAGCCCAAAAGACCGTTTACCTAACCCAAGGTTCATAAAGCTTATATATTTTTAAAAAGTTACGTACGTGACGCGCACATACGGTCAAGTTATCGAATGTTTAGCAGCCAAGGCTGCATACTCACGGTACCTGATATTCAGCTGGGAATGACTACAACAGTAAATAAACACAAGACATATATATACTCTATTAGCCACAACACAACCAGGCTTATATTTAATATGCCACAAATTAATCCTGCATAATAACACCTGCGTGTTTGTTATGCTAGCTCCTAGCTCCTCTGCTAGCTCCTAGCTCCATAGAACACGCCAATACAATTCAAACACCCGATCAACACACACAATCACTCAGCCCAAAAGACCGTTCACCTAACCCAAGGTTCATAAAGCTTATATATTTTTAAAAAGTTACGTACGTGACGCGCACTTACGGTACGGTACGTGTTATGCTAGCTCCTAGCTCCTCTGCTAGCTCCTAGCTCCATAGAACACGCCAATACAATTCAAACACATGATCAACACACACAATCACTCAGCCCAAAAGACCGTTCACCTAACCCAAGGTTCATAAAGCTTATATATTTTAAAAAAGTTACGTACATACGCAAAAAAAAGCCAAAGCTGCATACTCACAGTAGCACGTCTGCGTCTTTGTCATCCAAATCAAAGTAATCCTGGTAAGAGTCTGTGTTGTCCCAGTTCTCTACAGGCGTCTGTGTATCCAAATCAAAAGTCCTCCTGGTTAGAGTCTCTGTTATCCGAGTTCTTCCATCTTGACTGCATCTTTCGGGAATGTAAACAAAGAAGCGCCGGCTGTGTACTGTTGTGGCTGACTACGTTCGAAAAATACGTCCATTTCGCACCGACAACTTTCTTCTTTGCTTGCTTGGCTTCCTTCTCCATAATGCAATGAACATGATTGAAACAGATTCACGAACACAGATGTCCAGAATACTGTGGAATTATGAAATGAAAACAGAGCGTTTTCGTATCGGCTTCAATGTGGAAGGCATACCCGTGTTCGTCGGGCTACGTCACGCGCATACGTCATCCTCAGAGGCGTTTCGAACCGGAAGTTTAGCGGCAAATTTAAAATGTCACTTTATAAGTTAACCCGGCCGTATTGGCATGTGTTATAATGTTAAGATTTCATCATTGATATATAAACTATCAGACTGCGTGGTCGGTAGTAGTGGGTTTCAGTAGGCCTTTAACTCTATGTTATTATTAATAATTAATGATATTTACACTTAATTGAACGGTTTGAAGGAGGAGAAAACATGAAAAAAATGACAATTAAATTTTGAAACATAGTTTATCTTCAATTTCGACTCTTTAAAATTCAACCGAAAAAAAGAAGAGAAAAACTAGCTAATTCGAATCTTTTTGAAAACATTAAAAAAGTAATTTATGGAACATCATTAGTAATTTTTCCTGATTAAGATTAATTTTAGAATTTTGATGACATGTTTTAAATAGGTTAAAATCCAATCTGCACTTTGTTAGAATATATAACAAATTGGACCAAGCTATATTTCTAACAAAGACAAATCGTTATTTCTTCTAGATTTTCCAGAACAAACATTATAAAAGAAATTCTAAAGACTTTGAAATAAGATTTAAATTTGATTCTACAGATTTTCTAGATTTGCCAGAATAATTTTTTTGCATTTTAATCATGATAAGTTTGAAGAAATATTTCACAAATATTCTTCGTCGAAAAAACAGAAGCTAAAATGAAGAATTAAATTAAAATGTATTTATTATTCTTTACAATAAAATTTTTTTTTTATTTGAACATTGATTTAAATTGTCAGGAAATAAGAGGAAGGAATTTAAAAGGTAAAAAGGTATATGTGTTTAAAAATCCTAAAATCATTTTTAAGGTGGTATTTTTTTCTCTAAAATTGTCTTTCTGAAAGTTATAAGAAGCAAAGTAAAAAAAATAATGAATTTATTTAAACAAGTGAAGACCAAGTCTTTAAAATATTTTCTTGGATTTTCAAATTCTATTTGAGTTTTGTCTCTCTTAGAATTAAAAATGTCGAGCACAGTGAGACCAGCTTGCTAGTAAATAAATACAATTTAAAAAATAGAGGCAGCTCACTGGTAAGTGCTGCTATTTGAGCTATTTTTAGAACAGGCCAGCGGGCTACTCATCTGGTCCTTACGGGCTACCTGGTGCCCGCGGGCACCGCGTTGGTGACCCCTGTAATAGAGAATGTCTCATTTGCACCCCTGGTGGTGAAATCTGTCAAAATTAGGGTGCGCCCAAAAAGGAGGAATTTTTCAAATTGACTATTTGTCTGTTTTATAAGTGCCCCCCCTCTGGTCAACATATGAAATAACAAGTGTGTGTAAACATTTCAAATGCTCCCCCTCTGGCCAACATATGTAATAACAAGTGTGTGTAAGAAATTTAAATATGCCCCCTTTGGCCAAAATTAATTAAAAAAAATAAATACATATGTATAGAGAGACAAACTGTAATAACTTGAAGTAATGAATATTAAAAACCAATTACCGTATTTTTCGGACTATAACTTGCAGTTTTTTTCATAGTTTGGCCGGGAGTGCGACTCATACTCAGGAGCGACTTATGTGTGAAATTATTAACACGTTACCGTAAAATATCAAATAATATTATTTAGCTCATTCACGTAAGAGACTAGACTTATAAGATTTCATCGGATTTAGCCATTAGGAGTGACAGATTGTTTGGTAAACGTATAGCATGTTCTATATGTTATAGTTATTTGAATGACTCTTACCATTATATGTTACGTTAACATACCAGGCACATTCTCAGTTGGTTATTTATGCCTCATATAACGTACACTTGTTCACTATTTATTTATTTTAAATTGCCTTTCAAATGTCTATTCTTGGTGTTGGGTTTTATCAAATAAATTTCCCCAAAAAATGCGACTTATACTCCAGTTTTCCTTCTTTATGATGCATTTTCGGCCGGTGCGATTTATACTCCGGAGCGATTTATAATCCGAAAAATACGGTACAACAAAAAATTAAATTAAAAAAAATTACTAAAAGCTTGACTTTTTTATATGTGCATAGTATTTATATATTATTAATGTTGTATATACAAATCTATATACAGTATATCTAGAAAGGTTGGTCCTAAAGAGGTAGGCATTTTTCGGAGGTCTCAAGAAGGTAACAAATACAAGAATGTACGTGTGTCTGTGTGAGTGTGTGTGTGTGTGTGTGTGTGTGCGTGTGTGTGTGCGTGTGTGTGTGCGTGCGTGTGTGTGTGTGTGTGTGTGTGTGTGTGTGTGTGTGTGTGTGTGTGTGTGTGCGTGCCAACTGTGAGCTCAGCACTTTGACCTAGTTAGAATCGCAAAAAACCACGAAATGTGAAAATAGAAACTCTCGCATCCTGTGTTGTCATTATTAGGTCTGCTTTTTATCCCTGCCGTCGCTCCAATTTGCAGGACTACGTCCAGGCTGTGACCGGGGTGTGCTACGACGCACTGGAGGGCCTCATCTACCTGGTGCTCTTCTCCTTTGTGACGGCCCTCATGTTCAGCTCCATTGTCTGCAGCGTACCTCATACCTGGCACAGCAAACGGTCAGTAAGCCCTGAAACTGTAGAGGCTTTTTGAAGGGGACCTGCATTTTTGGGGGATTTTGCCTAATATTCACAATCCTTATATGTAAAGAGAATTTTTTTTAATGCATTCTAAATAGTAAACAAACGTGATTAAAAGTCCGCTTACAATACAGCCTATAGGAATCGCTCTATTCTGCCTATAAAGCCCTTAGAAAAACATTGAAACACCTCCATGAAGGTTTTATATTCATGCTGTAAATATATATGTAATGTAGTAACGGACACATTTATAATAACATTTAATATTTACGTAATTTGCTCATTTTAAGCATATGCGGTGCATTAATTTCAGAAAGTACTACTACTCATTGCAGACTTCATGGGAGCCAACAAACATTACGGTACGATGTCTGCTGTCATTAGGATGCCGACTGATAAAGTATTGTTATAGTCCCGTTTAGCTCAAGAATGACTCATAATCGCAAAGAAAAGGAATATGGAGCCAAGCGTCTTTTCGTGTTGTTGTCGCCATTTCCAGGTCTAAATTGACTGTCAACGTGTACGAACTTGTCGGACTAAGTCCTCATCCTTGTGCTATTAGGGTGAGTGGCATGATTTATGATCTACAACAGGGGTCACCAACGCGGTGCCCGCGGGCACCAGGTAGCCCGTAAGGACCAGATGAGTAGCCCGCTGGCCTGTTCTAAAAATAGCTCAAATAGCAGCACTTACCAGTGAGCTGCCTTTATTTTTTAAATTGTATTTATTTACTAGCAAGCTGGTCTCGCTGTGCTCGACATTTTTAATTGTAAGAGAGACAAAACTCAAATAGAATTTGAAAATCCAAGAAAATATTTGAAAGACTTGGTCTTCACTTGTTTAAATAAATTCATAATTTTTTTTACTTTGCTTCTTATGACTTTCAGAAAGACAATTTTAGAGAAAAAATACAACCTTAAAAATGATTTTAGGATTTTTAAACACATATACCTTTTTACCTTTTAAATTCCTTCCTCTTATTTCCTGACAATTTAAATCAATGTTCAAGTAAATTTATTTTTTTTATTGTAAAGAATAATAAATACATTTTAATTTAATTCTTCATTTTAGCTTCTGTTTTTTCGACGAAGAATATTTGTGAAATATTTCTTCAAACTTATCATGATTAAAATGCAAAAAAATTATTCTGGCAAATCTAGAAAATCTGTAGAATCAAATTTAAATCTTATTTCAAAATCTTTAGAATTTCTTTTAAAATTTTTGTTCTGGAAAATCTAGAAGAAATAACGATTTGTCTTTGTTAGAAATATAGCTTGGTCCAATTTGTTATATATTCTAACAAAGTGCAGATTGGATTTTAACCTATTTAAAACATGTCATCCAAATTCTAGAATTAATCTTAATCAGGAAAAATTACTAATGATGTTCCATAAATTATTTTTTTTATTTTTTCAAAAAGATTCGAATTAGCTAGTTTTTCTCTTCTTTTTTTCGGTTGAATTTTGAATTTTAAAGAGTCGAAATTGAAGATAAACTATGTTTCAAAATTTAATTGTCATTTTTTTCGTGTTTTCTCCTCTTTTAAACCGTTCAATTAAGTGTAAATATCATTAATTATTAATAATAACATAGAGTTAAAGGTAAATTGAGCAAATTGGCTATTTCTGGCAATTTATTTAAGTGTGTATCAAACTGGTAGCCCTTCGCATTAATCAGTACCCAAGAAGTAGCTCTTGGTTTCAAAAAGGTTGGTGACCCCTGATGTACAATAAACTTCCACAAGCAAGAAAGTGAGGAAGGAGCGGATCAGTCAATCATTTCAACACAGGCACACAAGCTCGTGATCACGGCACCACTATAAATAGTTTGTGTGCGTTAGCGCTTCTAATAACAATATCACTAACACTTGGTTAATATTCAAGACAAGAAATGCAAATGGTGTATTGTTGGCGGGTTGTGGATGGTTATTGATTGGGTTTTATGGGCAGAATAGAATACCTCCTATTGGCTCTGTTGTATGCACACTGGTATTTACGTACAGTACAGGCCAAAAGTTTGAACACACCTTCTCATTCAATGCCATCCCCATCCATCCATTTTCTACCGCTTGTCCCGTTCGGGGTCGCGGGGGTTGCTGGAGCCTATCTCAGCTGCGGACGAGCCGGTGGGGATTTTAGTGCAGGTACTGAATCATTTGTTAGGGTTTGTTCCGACCAGTGTTTCATGCTGCCGATTCCGATCATCCATGAGCGAGATCGGCCGATACCAATACCAAACACATGTATTAACTGTAAATTGTTTGTTTTATTTATGGTAAGCGCTATTGACAGATTAACAATAGAGATCGACTGATGTAGTTTTTTCAGGGCCGATACCGATTAATAGTCAAGGAGGCTGATGATCAATATTTGGAGCCGATCATTTGCATAAAATGTTATTTCAACATGAATAGTATGCAGTAAAGGCCAAAAGTTTGGACACAACTTCTTATTCATTGCGTTTTCTTTATTTTCATGACTATTTGCATTGTAGATTGTCACTGAAGGCATCAAAACTATGAATGAACATGCGGAAGACTCCTTCCGTCGGGTTCCTCGGACCACAAATCACCGACATCACCGCTCCTTTTCAGGGTTTTTAGACAGTTTTATTTTCATCAAAGTGCAGTTTCTTTTGGTGCTTTTCAGCAGTTGTCTGGTCTCACTCTCTCTCACGTGCTCCAACTCCAACTCTCCTCTCCTTCCCGGCTGCTGCCTTCTAACAGAGCGACAGGTGATTAGATAAGCAGGCCCAGGTGGGCCATCTACGCACCTGTCGCTGATCTCGAAGCCGGTCCTGGCACACCCCGCTTCGCTGCAGATCCGCAGGCACAGAACACATGTGGAGTTATGTACTTAACAGAAAAAGGTGAAATAACTGAAAACATGTTTTATATTGTAGTTTCTTCAAAATAGCCACCCGTTGCTCTGATTACTTTTTCGCACACTCTTGGCATTCTCTCGATGAGCTTCAAGAGGTAGTCACCTGAAATGCTTTTCACTTCACAGGTGTGCTCGAAGCTCTTTGAGAGAATGCCAAGAGTGTGCAAAGGAGTAATCAGAGCAAAGGGAGGCTATTTTGAAGAAACTAGAATATAAAATACACTACCGTTCAAAAGTTTGGGGTCACCGAAACAATTTTGTGGAATATCCTTCATTTCTAAGAACAAGAATAGACTGTCGAGTTTCAGATGAAAGTTCTCTTTTTCTGGCCATTTTGAGCGTTTAATTGACCCCACAAATGTGATGCTCCAGAAACTCAATCTGCTCAAAGGAAGGTCAGTTTTGTAGCTTCTGTAACGAGCTAAACTGTTTTCAGATGTGTGAACATAATTGCGCAAGGGTTTTCTAATCATCAATTAGCCTTCTGAGCCAATGAGCAAACACATTGTACCATTAGAACACTGGAGTGATAGTTGCTGGAAATGGGCCTCTATACACCTATGTAGATATTGCACCAAAAACCAGACATTTGCAGCCAGAATAGTCATTTACCACATTAGCAATGTATAGAGTGTATTTCTTTCAAGTTAAGACTAGTTTAAAGTTATCTTCATTGAAAAGTACAGTGCTTTTCCTTCAAAAATAAGGACATTTCAATGTGACCCCAAACTTTTGAACGGTAGTGTATGTTTTCAGTTATTTCACCTTTGTTAAGTACATAACTCCACATGTGTTTATTCATAGTTGTGATGCCTTCAGTGACAATGTACAATGTAAATAGTCATGAAAATAAAGAAAACCCATTGAATGAGCAGAAGGTATGTCCAAACCTTTGGCCTGTACTGTATATTTACAAGTTAGAGTGAATAAAAAAAATACATCTGTCGTCATGTCTTTCACAATGATAATGTAAAAGATAGGCAAAATTCCCCCCCAATAAGTGCAGTTCCCCTTTAAAGCTTTCATTGGCACGCTCGTGTTAGTGCGTGTGTGCATACACAGCTAGGAATGATTTATGAGGGCAAACACATAAATGAATCATGGCTTCAAAACATGTATTGCAAGGTCTCGTTTGGACACGGAACCAGTAAGTGTTTTTTTTTTGTGTGTGCACACAAATTACTCTGCAAACATTCACTTCCGGACTACACCAGCTGCGTCCTCAAGTAGTACTCATTTCCTCCCCCCACGCTAAATTGTGAAGAGTCGGCCTGAATCTGTCACAGCCACTGCCAGAGTTGAAGTCATCTCCCACATTGGGATGGTGGATTTACTCAGATGTGTTTGCTCAGGCAGCTTTTTTGCATTCTTCTCACAGGAAAGTCTCACACTTAATTAAGGGATCCCTCGAACTAATGAAGGTAGGGTGTTCATCTGCTTCATCACAGCTGGAGCTTCCTGTTAGAGCGAGTGCTCCCTGCAAAGCTGATGCAATGCACATAATTAGTTTTTTGTGTCAAGCGTGTTAACTTTAATTCTTTACCCTACAGACGCTAACGAATCGGCAAACGTGACAACATGGCAGGGCTTCCATATTCCTGTCAATTTGAAAAAAAAGACAGGGAGGGGGCTCCCTCTGGTGGCTCACAGTGTCTGCGCTGTGTTTGCAGGGCTGACGAGGAGAGCGACGACGGCTCCCTGGGTCGCGGCGGGAGGCAAAACCACGACAACTTGTACCGCGTGCACATGCCAAGCCTGTACAGCTGCGGCAGCAGCTACGGCAGCGAGGCGTCCATCCCGGCCACCGCACACACCGTCAGCAACGCCCCTGTCACCGAGTACATGTAAGACACTCCCATTTGTCAACTACACCGTCTCTCTCCAGCTGTGATGCATGTGAAACCCCAAACCAGGTTCAGTCAAGTGACAAATAAACAGCAGAATATACGGTCCGTCACATAGAGAGGGATGTTTGACTAGCCTTTTTGCAGTAGGTGCTTAAAACCCACTAGAGTGCTCCTGTCAAATGGAGGATGTTTGATTAGCCTTTTTGCAGGACGTGTTAGGAACTGATCAAGGAGGTGACCCCAGGATGCAGAGACGGGAGGCAAGGTTGAATAACAAAAAGGGAAGAATTTAATAAGTCCAAAAAGTGTAACAAAAGGCGATGGGGCAGAAGTGCACAGCATGAATTACCAACAATCAATCAATGTTTATTTATATAGCCCTAAATCACAAGTGTCTCAAAGGGCTGCACAAGCCACAACGACATCCTCGGTACAGAGCCCACATACGGGCAAGGAAAAACTCACCCCAGTGGGACGTCGATGTGAATGACTATGAGAAACCTTGGAGAGGACCGCATATGTGGGTAACCCCCCCCCCCCCCCCCCTCTAGGGGAGACCGAAAGCAATGGATGTCGAGTGGGTCTGACATAATATTGTGACAGTCCAGTCCACAGTGGATCCAACACATCAGCGAGAGTCCAGTCCATAGTGGGGCCAGCAGGAAACCTTCCCGAGCGGAGACGGGTCAGCAGCGCAGAGATGTCCCCAACCGATGCACAGGCTAGCGGTCCACCCGGGGTCCCGACTCTGGACAGCCAGCACTTCATCCATGGCCACCGGACCTGTGCAACCTCCCCTCCAAGGAAGAGGGGAGCAGAGGAGAGAAGAAAAGAAACGGCAGATCAACTGGTCTAAAAAGGGGGTCTATTTAAAGGCTAGAGTATACAAATGAGTTTTAAGATGGGACTTAAATGCTTCTACTGAGGTAGCATCTCTAACTGTTACCGGGAGGGCATTCCATAGTACTGGAGCCCGAACAGAAAACGCTCTATAGCCCGCAGACTTTTTTTTGGCTCTGGGAATCACTAATAAGCCGGAGTTCTTTGAACGCAGATTTCTTGTCGGGACATATGGTACAATACAATCGGCGAGATAGGCTGGAGCTAAACCGTGTAGTATTTTATACGTAAGTAGTAAAACCTTAAAGTCGCATCTTAGAACAAAAACAGGTTCCTCAGTGGTCGGCAGGGGGAAAAGCCAGGGCGCACTGAGCACAGCATAAAGTCCTCTTTACCTCAGGGAGGCTGGGAAACAAACACAAAAGGTGAGGGATTTCAGGACGGCGTAGCGAAGTGGGTAGAGTGGCCGTGCCAGCAATCGGACGGTTGCTGGTTACTGGGGTTCAATCCCCACCTTCTACCATCCTAGTCACGTCCGTTGTGTCCTTGGGCAAGACACTTCACCCTTGCTCCTGATGGCTGCTGGTAGCGCCTTGCATGGCAGCTCCCGCCATCAGTGTGTGAATGTGTGTGTGAATGTGTGTGTGAATGGGTGAATGTGGAAATACTGTCAAAGCGCTTTGAGTACCTTGAAGGTAGAAAAGCGCTATACAAGTATAACCCATTTATCATTTATTTGACTAAGGGGAGACAACGTACCAGAACTGACGAGGTGAAGCAGGCGCATGCACGGTACAGGAGAAAATAACCGGCAAGACCCAGCTGTAAGAGACGAGCTTAAATACTCCTCGGTTGAAATTGGTTGCAGGTGTGCCTTAGTGTCCGCCCCTCGCTGGAGACTAATGAGCTGAAGAAAACACATCACAATAAAGGAGAAGGCAGGGAAATGATAAAACACAACAGGGCGTCCTTTAAAAACATTTAGAGGATTTCTGATTTGGATTTTCGCGGTAGATTCTTTAAAACCAACAGAGCCTTTCTGTCCAGTAGAGGATCCCTGGCTAGTGCTTTTATATTTAAGTATTTTACAATCACCAGAATCTGTTTACTCAGTGGCCTATTGGTTAGAGTGTCCGCCCTGAGATCGGTAGGTTGTGAGTTCAAACCCCGGCTGAGTCATACCAAAGACTATAAAAATGGGACCTATTACCTCCCTGCTTGGCACTCAGCATCAAGGGTTGGAATTGGGGGTTAAATCACCAAAAATGATTCCCGGGCGTGGCCACCCCTGCTGCTCAATGCTCCCCTCACCTCCCTGGGGGTGAACAAGGGGATGGGTCAAATGCAAAGGACAAATTTCACCACAACTAGTGTGTGTGTGACAATCATTGGTACTTTAGCTTTAACTTAAATATATACGGTAAATCAAAACAGAGTTGGCATTGTGAAAATGGGCCCACCACAACCATTTAATTAGACACTCCAGGCCTAACCTTATAAGAGCACTTAAAGAAGATCACAAAGCAGACCTAGAAAGAGTAACAAGAGAACTTAAAGAAGATCAGAGAAAAGCAAAAACAGAATACAAAGAAGATCGGAGAAGTGTGCAGGAAAATATAGAAAGTCTGCAAAGTCAGAATTGATTGATTGATTGATTGAAACTTTTATTAGTAGATTGCACAGTACAGTACATATTCCGTACAATTGACCACTAAATGGTAACACCCCAATAAGTTTTTCAACTTTTTTAAGTCGGGGTCCACGTAATCAATTCATGGTACAAATATATACTATCAGCATAATACAGTCATCACACAAGTTAATCATCAGAGTATATACATTGAATTATTTACATTATTTACAATCCGGGGGGTGGGATGTGGAGGGTTTGGTTGATATCAGCACTTCAGTCATCAACAATTGCATCATCAGAGAAATAGACATTGAAACAGTGTAGGTCTGACTTGGTAGGATATGTACAGCGAGCAGAGAGAGAACATAGTGAGTTCAGATAGCATAAGAACAAGTATATACATTACAAATACATTTGATTATTTACATTTGGTTATTTACAATCCGGGGAGGTGGGATGTGGTGGGGGGAGGGTGTTAGTCAAGGGTTGAAGTTGCCTGGAGGTTTTAGTGCGGTTTTGAAGGAGGATAGAGATGCACTTTCTTTTACACCTGTTGGGAGTGCATTCCATATTGATGTGGCATAGAAGGAGAATGAGTTTAGACTTTTGTTAGATCGGAATCTGGGTTTAACGTGGTTAGTGGAGCTCCCCCTGGTGTTGTGGTTATGGCGGTCATTTACGTTAAGGAAGTAGTTTGACAGTTTTGACATAACAACATAAGAAAGGACTTTCAGGAAATGCGATAAGAAATGAGGATTCTTCAAGAAGGAGTTATTGCAGTGAAACGAGACAACATGTTGAGGAATATCTGGATAAACGAATGAATGATATCATCGTGGCAGGGCACCAAATTAAACCAAGATCCTACGTGAAAGCGGTGAATAATGGAGAACCAGATGAAATGGATGTTGCTTCAGCAGAACAGCAAGTGGTCATCTTTCTGCAATCAAAGGAAATTGAAATGGACATTAATACCATCGAAACATGCATCCCACCGAATGGAAGAAACGACACCAGTCCTCCAGTCGTCCTTCTGAAACTCGTTAAAGAAGCTGAAGGGAACAAATGTGCACATGAATGAGCGTCTCACAAAACGTAATGCTGAAATCGCTAAGAAAAGCATGCGACTTGGGAAAGCAGGGAATAATTCAGGGGACTTGGAGCGCCAACTGTAAAATCTACACTACCGTTCAAAAGTTTGGGGTCACATTGAAATGTCCTTATTTTCTAAGGAAAAGCACTGTACTTTTCAATGAAGATAACTTTAAACTAGTCTTAACTTTAAAGAAATACACTCTATACATCGCTAATGTGGTAAATGACTATTCTAGCTGCAAATGTCTGGTTTTTGGTGCAATATCTACATAGGTGTATAGAGGCCCATTTCCAGCAACTATCACTCCAGTGTTCTAATGGTACAATGTGTTTGCTCATTGGCTCAGAAGGCTAATTGATGATTCAAAATGGCCAGAAAAAGAGAACTTTCATCTGAAACTCGACAGTCTATTCTTGTTCTTAGAAATGAAGGCTATTCCACAAAATTGTTTGGGTGACCCCCAAACTTTTGAGGTCCAGAAGCAAGAGTCCTTGTTGTCCATGACATCAAAGACCTGGACAAATTTTAAAGTTGACACTGCTTCCACGACGACGATGATAATGGAGTCTGATGGAAAACAAACACATATTTAACACCAACTCTACTATGTTCCAAGGGACCACTAAACAAGAAGACCTAGATTTAGGAGCACATCCACCTACACAGAAACATGGATTGATGGACTAGATTTTGACCTGGAAGGATATGAACAAAATGATATCAACAGAACAAACACAAAAAAAAGGAGGAGGAGATGTGTACGTGATGAACAACTTGAACTACAAAGTGGTAAAAAAAAACATGCCATTTGCTATACACTACCGTTGCAAAGTTTGGGGTCACATTAAAATGTCCTTATTTTTCAATGAAGATAACTTTAAACTAGTCTTAACTTTAAAGAAATACACTCTATACATTGCTAATGTGGTGAATGACTATTCTAGCTGCAAATGTCTGGTTTTTGGTGCAATATCTACATAGGTGTATAGAGGCCCATTTCCAGCAACTATCACTCCAGTGTTCTAATGGTACAATGTGTTTGCTCATTGGCTCAGAAGGCTAATTGATGATTAGAAAACCCTTGTGCAATCATGCTCACACATCTGAAAACAGTTTAGCTCGTTACAGAAGCTACAAAACTGACCTTCCTTTGAGCAGAGTGAGTTTCTGGAGCATCACATTTGTGGGGTCAATGAAATGCTCAAATAGGCCAGAAAAAGAGAACTTTCATCCGAAACTCGACAGTCTATTCTTGTTCTTAGAAATGAAGGCTATTCCACAAAATTGTTTGGGTGACCCCAAACTTTTGAACGGTAGTGTAGATAATATCTTAGAATGCATGACCACTGAAATATGTCAGGAAATAAGCAAAAACGTATTCATCAGTTGTATATAAAGATCACCTAAGTCAAGTATTGAAACATTTGAAGACTGGATCAAGGCAAATTTCATGGACACTGGTCAAAAAAAATTTTTTTAACTTTTATATTGACTTATTAAACCCTAACAAGCAAAGGTACATTGATGACTTCATTCAATGTATAGCACCAGTTTATATCCTAAAATCACAAAGCCAAGCAGAATCACAGCACACTGTGCCACACTAATATTTTTAACAATGATTTTGATAATAACACTACAAACGGTCTACTTATAACCGACATTAGTGATCATCTGCCAGTTTTCGCAATATATGATGGAAACTACAAGAAGAGGAACATGGAAGACAAACATACATTTCGAAGACTATGCACAGAGAAGAGGGATTGTTTTTCAAAAATGAGCTAAAAAAGCAAAATTGGGACAATGTGAACAATGAAAATTATGTTGATGAAGCATATGGTAGTTTTTCAAACACATTCATAATACTTTATGACAAACATTGTCCACGGTGCAAGAATCAGTACCCAGTAGTACCAACAGACTTTGGTCGGTACCTCTAAAAGTACTGAATTCGGTACCCATTCCCTGCCACTACCGCCATCATTTCCATATTCAAGCACTGCAAATGTCTCATTTCATTGTTTGATATCGATACTTATTTTCCCTTTGCAGGGCGCAGAATGCCAACTTCCCGAACTCCCGCTGTGAGAACACTCCTCTGATCGGACGAGAGTCTCCACCCCCCTCGGTGAGTTGAAAGTGACACATGCCCTCCTGGCACCTTCAGCTAAGCTTCCACCGAGCCGCTCAGTTCATTTGGAAAGCCTAATTCACCACAACAGGTTATTTTAGTACCTTTTGTCGCTCGGTGAAAACATGGCGCTATAACCCTGATCCGGAAAGATCCACCGAGCATCCTATAATAACACGAGCGCCCTCTCTGGCTGGTATTATTACTTAACTCATTAAAAAAAAGCTGACAGTTTCAAAGTGGTGTTCCTCTCACCAGCTATCCCATAGCTAACACCACCCCCTTTCTCCAGTCTAAACTCCCACACCCTCTCTCTCCTCATTACCTCTTGTGTCTGACCTGGACACTGCTGCTTCACATTTCTTCTCTACTCTCTTGTCGTCTTTTTTTCTCTCCCACTTCGACCCCTTTTGCCAATCCATCCAGTTGTATTTGACTCCCGCCCACACTAACAGTGGCCACAGCTGGCAGTTAAAGCCTTCGGACAGCTCGAGGTCGTTTTGGTAACCTTCTGGTCTGCTATGCTAACAGGTACAACACTAACCGCCCTCCCCCTGTACCCCACCTGTTGGCCTGTAAACCCCAAGACCCGCTTCCCTTCAAGTGCAACCTCCCAACACCCAGCTCAACTTACCCTCTCGATTCTTGCTCAGTGTCCCACCTGTTTGTTGCCTGCAGCCCCTTGGGCTGCATTCCACCCTTTTGCAACCCCTCACATTCTGAGGAGAACATGCGGAACTACCTCAAGACTCACTGATCCTTGTGTTGTCATCATCTTTTTTTGGATTCAATGAAGCTACGTTGAATTAAGTAGTATACATGGAGAAGCCGCATTCAAAATGGAATCATCAATAACAAAAGTACAGCAAGCAGCAAAAACGATATACCGTATTTTTCGGATCATAAGTCGCAGTTTTTTTCATAGTTTGGCCGGGGGTGCGACTTAAACTCTGGAGCGACTTATGTGTGAAATTATTAACACATTACCGTAAAATATCAAATAATATTACTCATCTCATTCCCGTAAGAGACTAGACGTATATTAGCAATCGTCACACACACACGTCAACCAATAAAAATTTGGCGGGGGCGGGTCATGGCAGAAGTGCGTTGTGAAAAAAAAGATGCTACCTGCTACTACTTCTATGAGAATTGATCATTTCAACATTGGCGGTAACTTATAAAAATAATAATTGGAACTGCAACTGGCGATGACTCTGACGTAAGCGACGTACCGATAGAAGAGGAAGCGGCGCATTGTCTACCTTTGGAGTTGGCAGAGTTGTTTAGAAGCGACACCAAGGAAGAAGATGTCATGGGATTGTTTGGTAAACGTATAGCATGTTCTATATGTTAGAGTAATTTGAATGACTCTTACCATAATATGTTACGTTAACATACCAGGCACGTTCTCAGTTGGTTATTTATGCCTCATATAACGTACACTTATTCAGCCTGTTGTTCACTATTTTTTATTTATTTTAAATTGCCTTTCAAATGTCTATTCTTGGTGTTGGGTTTTATCAAATAAATTTCCCCAAAAAATGTGACTTATACCGTAATTTCCGGACTATAAGCCGCACCTGACTATAAGCCGCACCAGCTAACTTTAGGGGAAAATACAGATTGCTCCATATATAAGCCGCACCCGACTATAAGCCGGAGGGTTTTGATGTGTAATTACCGTAGTATATAGGGGTTCCTGCTACCACGGAGGGGATTGTCGGGACAGAGATGACTGTTTGGGAACGCAAAGCGTCCCATTTATTAACAATAAATCTTTCAATCATTCAATCAAACTTTCACATCTTTGACATGGCGAACAGCATTCGTGCAGAGTACAAATAATACAACGGTGCAAAGTAATACAAAGTGCTCGCCTGTACGTTATCAAAATAACCAGCCTACCGGTATATGAAAAGTCAGTCTTTAATCATTGTGTCATCGTCTTCCTCCTGCGTACTAAAACCACCGAAATCCTCTTCGTCGGTGTCGGAGAAGAACAGGCCGTAAATAAGCCGCACCCTTGTATAAGCCGCAGGGACCAGAACGAGGGGAAAAAGTAGCGGCTTATAGTCCGGAAATTACGGGACTCTAGTGCGACTTACATATGTTTTTTTCCTTCTTTATTATGCATTTTCGGCCGGTGCGATTTATACTCCGGAGCGATTTATAATCCGGAGCGATTTATAATCCGAAAAATACGGTAGTCTAAAATCCTCTTGCGATAACGATATACAGTACAGGCCAAAAGTTTGGACACACCTCATTTCAATGCGTTTTCTTTATTTTCGTGACATTGTAGATTGTCTGAAGGCATCAAAACTATGACACCTGTGAAGTGAAAACCCTTTCAGGTTATTACCTCTTGAAGCTCATGGAGAGAATGCCAAGAGTGTGCAAAGCAGTAATCAGAGCAAAGGGTGGCTATTTTGAAGAAACTAGAATATAAAACATGTTTTCAGTTATTTCACTGCAAGTTATTTTTGTTAAGTACATAACGCCAGATATGTTCATTCTTTCACATTTTTCAACGCATTTCAACCGTTCCACTGTCAAAATATTCCTCTTGGTCATGACAAAAAACTAAGTTGGTTCAAGAGCTTGAAAAATTCCCGGTTGTCCTGAAATTCCATAATAACATTTCTTTACCGATTTAAACAATTCCAACACCAACCAATTCAGCTCATTCAGGACATTCATGCTCTTAATCTTTTTTTTTTTAAATCCCGCTTTTCCCAAAATTCCCAAATTTCCATGAAATTCCCATTGAAATGAATGGGACATTTTTCCAAGTTGCAAAATTCCCACATTTTTCAACCTATTCAAACCATTCCAACATCAACACATTCCACTCATCCTGCACATTCAAACTAACACTTTCCCAAGTTCCAAACCAAATTCCGGTTTTCCGGAAATTCAAACTCTTCAACATTCAAACCATTCCAACATTCAAACTATTCTTACATTCATACTACATTCTGTCAGCATTTCAGATCAACTTCAGCATTCACACGCACTTCCTTCAGGAATTGCCTCATCTAGTTAAAGTTGAAAGTCTATACTTCAATCACATACTAATTTATTAATTGATTAATTTAGTTCTAATCCTTTGTGGTGGTACGTACAGTAAAGGCAAAATCAATGAAAAAAACTGTCATTGTCAAAATATTTGTGAACCTTACATTTGCTGCGTTTACAAAACAACAATATTGTGAACATATAACATTAAATGGTTAAAACCAATGGTTATAATATAACGCAATCGATTTAATATGGTTAGAATTTACCAGTACATTTTTGGGCGTTATTGCTTTACATGAGGTGTTGTAAATATGTAGTGTTTGTGATGGAAAATGTCTTCTGCACGGCTCCAAAAAAAATGTAAGCCCTTAAATTATGTTTTTAATCAAGTTAAACATGAGTAGGACTTACCGGAATGATGTAGTTAAGAATTGTACTTTTAAAAAGATGTACAGTACCAGTCAAAAAGCTTAGACACATCCTTTCTTTGGATAATATGATAAAGTGTGTTTAAACTTTTGACTGGTACTAGAGCCTGTGTGTCAAAGTCAAGGCCCGTGGGCCAGATCCAGCTCGTGAATGAATGATCTATGGCCCGGGATGATATTTGATTAGTATTATAACCGGCCCGCAGGCCACAGCCGCCTGCTGCTGTTTTGCACGCACCAATACTCCATCAGTGTTGGCGCTAGGAATGTTGAAAATGGGGTCCCAGGTAGGGATGATGTTTGATAAGAAATTATTGAGTTCGAGCCCATTATCGAAACCGATACCTTATCGATTCTCTTATCGAATCCAAAAAGGTTGTTGTATATGGAAAAAAAAACACAATATTTGGTTTAACAAAAGCTCACTTTTATTTTATAAGAAAAAAATAAAATAAAATAAATAAATAAATATTGACTGTTGTTACCCCCCTAAAGAAATAATTATTACCCAAAGTATATTAAGTGTGATTTTTCAGAAAAACAATTATATACAGTAACACAAAAACAACCTGTCTTTGTGATCACTATAGGTGAATAGCCATGCCTTGAAGCGTTTTTTCCGGTGCATTATTTTTGCTGCTTGTGTGACATCACAGGAAATGACATGTCATTTCCTGTGATGTCCCACAGGGCATTTCTTGTGGGACGGGATTCGTTCCCAGGGATTCGAATAAAGAACCAACTCTTTTTCTTTACTATAGTGGCCTCGATAACGGAAACCGCTTCTCAAAAAGGGATTCGAGTCCATGGAATCGGTTCTTTTCTTATCGAACAACCGGGAGAACCGGTTTCGAACATCATCCCTAGTCCCAGGTACCCCATCAAGTCATAAAAACGGGGTCCCACAGTACATTTTTGGGGTCCCACTTTTTTGTAAGCGTTTTGAAAACGTGATAAATGTATGCATTATCCTGTCATATCTCACATTCTATATCGTGTTTTGGAAAAAGGTTGTCATAAACGTTAATTCATTCAAAAATATTACAAAAGAAAAATGTTTATGGATATGTAAATGTATTCAGTTATAAACATTCATTCACTTTCTTCTTTCCTTCATGGATCCAAACTTTACCGCTGCCGGTAGTTTTTTTCTATATATTTATTGTAATATTTTCAGAATGTGTTTGTTCTATTTTTGGCCAAAGTAAGACAAAGAAAACAATCTGAAGTTTTTAGTTTTAATGCCATGATTTTAATAGTCCGGCCCGCGTGTGCACAGATTTTCCTCCATGTGGCCCCTGTGCTAAATATGAGTTTGACACCCCTGTACTAGAGAGACAAGCGGTAGAAAATGGATGGATGGAAGTATACCCTTCCTTTTCCTCTGTGGCGCAGCTTCTGTTTGGATCAGTAGACCTTTGCACCCCCCAGTGTGCAGTTTGCAGAGTGACCCCTTGCATGTGTAACCACTGTGTGTCCGTCCCCTTTTCTCCTCCTGTTTGAAGCTCTGTGAACATCCTGCAGAGAGTAACTCGTTTTTTTTCCATCATTTCATCCTCCCATCTGATTGTCACACACAGTACACCTCCAGCATGCGGGCAAAGTACATCGCTAACAGCCGAGCGGAACCCCAGAACACGCCCCCGTCGTCATCAAACTAGCAGGAAATGGACCTCCAATTGCTGCCACTCTTTTTTTCTTCTATTTTTGTTTTTTGAAAACATCACTCCCACCTTCTCTCTGAAGTTTTTACTCTCCCAACATCCTCGGATCACTCCTCCTTAGCCGTTTTCCTGGCGACTTTTCACAGAATCTTTCCTCTTACTGGAACGAACGAAGAAAAAAGACTTCATGCGTACTGACTTGTACATGGTATAGTATTCCTTTGATACTTAGTCTTAACCCTGGTGTCGGGGACCAGTCATCCTGCACAACTTGCATGCATTACAAGCCTGAAACGGAGCGATTTTTTTTCCAGACATTTCCCGCAGCACTGACCAGCCACAAAGCTGGGAATTTGGAGGATTTGATTTGTTGCATTGGGGAAAAAAAACAAAAGAGGTTTCTGTCAGATGGATGAAAAATGTGAATCAAAAGAGGGTTTAAAACTTGAGACTTTTTTTGACAACTACTGGAAAGCGGAACATTTTTACAGTACTACTCAGTTTCTTGTTGTTTTTTGGAAGATCGTCTGCCTCGCCGTCTTCAAACCTGCTCACTGCAACAACAACAACAAAAAAAACCTGCACGGCAAAAGCAAAGGGCGCTTAAAACAGTGCAGCAGTTTACAGTAAAAGACACCTGGGTGCAAGTTGATGTGAAATAAGCATTTTTGTTGTTGGTAGACTTCCAAAGCTTTTGCGTCGGTATTGCAGCGTCTCACAAATGTGTTTTAGCATTTTTTAACAAATAGATGACTACGACCACATGTTTATGCCAGTTTACAGACGGTGCCAAACAAACCTTTTTAAATGTCTTAAATGAGCCTAATTTTTTTTTCTTTTCATGTTTAATGCTATTTTTTTTCTTTGGCCGTCTTATTATCTTTGTGTGTCATTGTTCAGTTACTGAAATTTGACTTTTTTTGTTGCTTTAAATTTGAGTGGATTGTTTCGCTTTATTTTATTAGTAAAAATGATGTGGATGATAATAGATGTTTTCCTTTTTAATCAGGTTTTATACAGTTATGTGATCTCAAACTGTGGTTAATGAGCTTGAACGCCGTGTTTTCAAAATTAAATACATTTAACTGTAGTTCCTTTGTGTGTAATTACACTAGCAGGCAGCAGATGGCAGCAGAGCACTGCATGGGTTGTGCTAGTTTGTATTCACTTTGCTGGATACTCACTTAAAGGGGAACTGCACTTTTTTTTAAAGTTTGGTTATTGTTCACAATCATTATGAAATACTTGGGGACGGATGTATTTTTTAAAAAAACAAAACAAAACCAGTGAAGTTGGCACTTTGTGTAAATCGTAAATAAAAACAAAAACAATGATTTGCAAATTATTTTGAACCTATATTCAATTGATCAGACTGCAAAGACAAGATACTTAACATTTGAACTGGAAAACGTTATTTTTTGCAAATATTAGCTCATTTGGAATTTGTAGTTTCAAAAAAGCTGGCACAAATGGCAAAAAAGACTGAGAAGGTTGAGGAATGCTCATCAAACACTTAATTTGGAACATCCCACAGGTGAACAGGCTAATTGGGAACGGGTGGGTGCCACGATTGGGTATAAAAGCAACTTTCATGAAATGCTCAGTCATTTACAAACAAGGATGGGGCGAGGGTCACCACTTTGTCAACAAATGCGTGAGCAAATTGTCCAACAATTTGAGAACAACAACATTTCTCAACCAGCTATTGCAAGGAATTTAGGGGTTTCACCATCTACGGTCCGTGATATCATCAAAAGGTTCAGAGAATCTGGAGAAATCACTGCATGTAAGCGATGATAATACCGACCTTCGATCCCTCAAGCGGTACTGCATCAAAAACCGACATCAGTGTGTAAAGGATATCACCACATGGGCTCAGGAACACTTCAGAAACCCACTGTCAGTAACTACAGTTCGTCGCTACATCTGTAAGTGCAAGTTAAAACTCTACTATGCAAAGCCAAAGCCATTTATCAACAACACCCAGAAACGCCGCCGGCTTTGCTGGGCCCGAGCTCATCTAAGATGGACTGATGAAAAGTGGAAAAGTATTCTGTGGTCTGACGAGTCCACATTTCAAATTGTTTTTGGAAACTGTGGACGTCGTGTCCTCCGGACAAAAGAGGAAAAGAACCATCCGGATTGTTTTAGGCGCAAAGTTCTAAAAGCCAGCGTCTATGATGGTATGGGGGTGTATTAGTGCCCAAGGCATGATGGGTAACTTACACATCTGTGAAGGCACCATTAATGCTGAAAGGTACATACAGGTTTTGGAGCAACATATGTTGTCATCCAAGCAACGTTATCATGGACGCCCCTGCTTATTTTCAGCAAGACAATGTGTTGCAGCCATTAAATTCTACATTAATGATTATTTGCAAAAAAAAAACAAGTGTCTCAGTTTTAACATTAAATATTTTGTCTTTGCAGTCTATTCAATTTATTATAAGGTGAAAAGGATTTGCAAATCATTGTGTTCTGTTTTTATTCACAAATTACACAACGTGCCAACTTCACTGGTTTTGGGTTTTGTATTAGTGATATTATCATAATGCGAAAGCAGACGAAATGTTTATTGCGGTGCCGTGATCATTACCGTGTGTTCCTATGTTTACCTTCCTCGCTTCTCTGCTCCCTGTAAGTTTATTGTAGATCATAAATCATGCATCGCACATGGACAGAAGAAGCCTGAGTAGGTATTCCGACAAGTTGATACACTTTGACAGCCATTCGGGACCCGAAACTGGCGAGGACGACACGTAAAGACAACCCCGTTACTTCGCGGGGATTATGATGTATTTTTCATCTGAATGGGAATATATGAACATCCTAACAGTTGGCATCCTAATGACAGCAGACCTTGTACAGTGAGCGATGTTTTATCATGTTTGTTGGCTCTCGTGAAGTCTGCAGTGAGTAATAATCAGTGATAATGGGGAGAAAAAGAAGATGTGATGCGATATTGAAATGATCAAAATACGTAAATAATAAAAGTTACTATAAATGTGCCCGTTACTACATTACATATCAATCATACAGTCGTGCTCGTAAGTTTACATACCCTGGGAGAATTTAGGATTTCTTAGCCATTCTTCAGAGAATATGAACGATAACACAAAAACATTTCTACCACTCATGCTTAACGGTTGTGTGAAGCTATATATTGGCAAACAACTGTGTTTACTCTTTTTAAATCAAAATGACAAAAGAAAGTACCCAAATGACCCTGATCAAACGTTTACATACCCCAGTGACTTTGATCTGACAACATGCACAAAAGTTGACACAAACAGGTTTGAATGGCTAATCAAGGTTCCAATCCTCACCTGTGACATGTTTGTTTGTAATGAATGTGTGTGTATAAAAAGGTCAGTGAGTTTCTGGGCTTCTGACAGACCATTGCATCTTTCACCCAGTGCTGCACACATGTTTCTGGATTCTGAGTCATGGGGAAGGTAAAAAATAATTGTCAAAGGATCTGCGAGAAAAGGTAATTGAACTGCATTAAACAGGAAAGGGGTATACAAAGATATCCAAGGAATTGAGAATGCCAATAAGCAGTGTTCAAACGCTGATTAAGAAGTGGAAAATGAGGGATTCAGGTAGACCAGCAAAGATTTCAGCTAGGGCTGCAACAACTAATCGATTATAAAAATAGTTGGCGATTAATTTAGTCATCGATTCGTTGGATCTATGCTATGCGCATGCGCAGAGGCTACTTTTAATTAGATTTTATTTTTATAAACCTTTATAAACTGCAACATTTACAAACAGCTGAGAAACAATAATCAAAATAAGTATGGTGCCAGTATGCTGTTTTTTCCCCCAATAAAATACTGGAAAGGATAGAAATGTAGTTTGTCTCTTATAATCGATTAATCGAAGTATTAATCGACAGATTAATCGATAATCAAATTAGTTGTTAGTTGCAGTCCTAATTTCAACCACAACTGCCAGGAAAATTGTTAGAGATTAGGGATGTCCGATAATGGCTTTTTGCCGATATCCGATATTCCGATATTGTCCAACTCTTTTCATTAGCGATACCGATATCAACCGATACCGATATATACAGTCGTGGAATTAACACATTATTATGCCTAATTTGGACAACCAGGTATGGTGAAGATAAGGTACTTTTTTTTAAAAATTAGTAAAATAAGATAAATAAATTAAAAACATTTTCTTGAATAAAAAAGAAAGTACAACAATATAAAAACAGTTACATAGAAACTAGTAATTAATGAAAATGAGTCAATTTAACAGTTAAAGGTTAGTACTATTAGTGGACCAGCAGCACGCACAATCATGTGTGCTTACGGACTGTATCCCTTGCAGACTGTATTGATATATATTGATATATAATGTAGGAACCTACCAGAATATTAATAACAGAAACAACCCTTTTGTGTGAATGAGTGTAAATGGGGGAGGGAGGTTTTTTGGGTTGGTGCACTAATTGTAAGTGTATCTTGTGTTTTTTATGTTGATTTAATATAAAAAATGGAGAGAAAAAAATACTGATAATAAAAAAAAACGATACAGATCATTTCCGATATTACATTTTCAAAGCATTTATCGGCCGATGATATCGGCAGGCCGACATTATCGGACATCTCTATTGGAGATGCAAAGAAAAATCCACAAATACCTTCAGCTGAAATACAGGACTCTCTGAAAAAATGTGGTGTGGCTGTTTCAAGATGCACAATAAGGAGGCACTTGAAGAAAAATGGGCTGCATGGTCATTCATATTCTCTGAAGAATGGCCAAGAAATCATAAATTCTCCCAGGGTATGTAAACTTATGAACACAACTGTGTGGTTAGAGTGTCCGCCCTGAGATGGGTAGGTTGTGAGTTCAAACCCCGGCTGAGTCATACCAAAGACTATAAAAATGGGACCCATTACCTCCCTGCTTGGCACTCAGCATCAAGGGTTGGAATTGGGGGTTGAATCCCCAAAAATGATTCCCGGGCGCGGCCACCGCTGCTGCTCACTGCTCCCCTCACCTCCCAGGGGGTGATCCAGGGTGATGGGTCAAATGCAGAGAATAATTTCGCCACACCTAGTGTGTGTGTGACAATCATTGGTACTTTTAACTTTAAATATGGCGGTGTTTACATGTTTTTCTAAGGGCTTTCAAGGCAGGATTGCACAGCTTCCATAGGCTCCATTGTAAGCTGACTTTTGATTGCATTTATTTGCTATTTAGAATGCAAAAAAACCCCGAAAAACCTCCATCGTCGTGTCTTTCATATTGATTGTGAACAATAGGCAACCTTCCAAAAAGAGTGCAGTTCCCCTTTAACGGCTTTCAATAGACATCAGCTCGTTTGTGCGGGTGAGGGACAAAGCAGGTGTTGTGTGTCTGATGTTTCGCTGGCGTCGAGGTCAAAGTCAGCGCCAAAACCTCCCGTCTGGTTTAGTCAGCTTTCCTCGCTTGTTGCCAACCAGCTGCTGCTGCTGTTCCCCGTCATGTGGGGGGGGGGGGGGGGGGGGGGGGCTTCCAGGTTTCATATAACATGCAACATTAAGATGGTACTATTGGATCAATGGTGGAGCTGTTATTTACTATTCCCCAAACGTCAGAGTTCGATGTAAAACACCCACTGTATTCAGAGTGTTTGGCTGTATCATCACCAAATTTTGTACACACTTCATGGACTGATAGGCTTGCAGAACAGGGGTCCAAATGGACCAAAAATACAAAAATTAAACATCTGTCTGGAGCCACATATATTAAGTCTTATATAAGTGTTATGATGAAGGCAACACATGATGTAAGTGTTCAGTGTTTCCCCCAGATTATTTGTTAGTTAAGGTGGTGACTCTCCAGGGGGAAGGGAGGAAGGGGGCGTCGCCCGGGACAGGCGGACGGACGAGGAGTTTTCCGCTCCGTATGCCGAATGGCAATATACGATATATATCTCGGTATTTTTTTCGTAAAGTAAAAACAACACACAAAACAGTCCTAGTTACCTGATATACTAAGTATGTCATTATTTTGTCTTAGTAAGTCAAAATAATGACATACTTAGTATATCAGGTAAAAGAAACGACACAGATAATTTCCGATATTACATTTTTAAAGCATTTATCGGCCGATGATATCGGCAGGCTTTGTCATTATTTTGTCTTAGTAAGTCAATATTTACTAAGTCAAAATAATGACAAAGCGCTTATTTACAGTAAGTCATTAATTTGACTTGGTCATTATTTTGAATTAGTAAATATTGACTTACTAAGACAAAATAATGACCAAGTCAAATTAATGACTTACTGTAAATACACTACCGTTCACAAGTTTGGGGTCACCCAAACAATTTTGTGGAATAGCCTTCATTTCTAAGAACAAGAATAGACTGTCGAGTTTCAGATGAAAGTTCTCTTTTTCTGGCCATTTGGAGCGTTTCATTGACCCCACAAATGTGATGCTCCAGAAACTCAATCTGCTCAAAGGAAGGTCAGTTTTGTAGCTTCTGTAACGAGCTAAACTGTTTTCAGATGTGTGAACATGATTGCACAAGGGTTTTCTAATCATCAATTAGCCTTCTGAGCCAATGAGCAAACACATTATACCATTAGAACTAGAGATCGGCCGATATATGCGTTAAAATGTAATATCGGAAATTATCGGTATCGGTTTTTTTTTTTTTTTTTTTTTTTTTTTTTTTTTTTTTTTTTAAATCAACATAAAAAAACACAAGATACACTTACAATTAGTGCACCAACCCAAAAAACCTCCCTCCCCCATTTACACTCATTCACACAAAAGGGTTGTTTCTTTCTGTTATTAATATTCTGGTTCCTACATTATATGTCAATATATATCAATACAGTCTGCAAGGGATACAGTCCGTAAGCACACATGATTGTGCGTGCTGCTGGTCCACTAATAGTACTAACCTTTAACAGTTAATTTTACTAATTTTCATTCATTACTAGTTTCTATGTAACTGTTTTTATATTGTTGTACTTTCTTTTTTATTCAAGAAAATGTTTTTAATTTATTTATCTTATTTTACTAATTTTTTAAAAACTGCCGATATTATCAATGCTTTAAAATGTAATATCGGAAATGATCGGTATCGGTTTCAAAATTAGCGGTATCGGTTTCAAAAAGTAAAATGTATGACTTTTTAAAACGCCGCTGTGTACACGGACGTAGGGAGAAGTACAGAGCGCCGATAAACCTTAAAGGCACTGCCTTTGCGTGCCGGCCCAATGACATAATATCTACGGCTTTTCACACACACAAGTGAATGCAAAGCATACTTGGTCAACAGCCATACAGGTCACACTGAGGGTGACCGTATAAACAACTTTAACACTGTTACAAATATGCACCACACTGTGAACCCACACCAAACAAGAATGACAAAGCACATTTCAGGAGAACATCCGCACCGTAACACAACATAAACACAACAGAACAAATACCCAGAACCCCTTGCAGCACTAACTCTTCCGGGACGCTACAATATACAACCCCCGCCACCCTCTACCCCACACCCAGCCCCCCACCCCACCCCCACCTCATCCCCCGCCCACGTCCCAAATTCCAAGCTGCTGTTTTGAGGCATGTTAAAAAAAATAATGAACTTTGTGACTTCAATAATAAATATGGCAGTGCCATGTTGGCATTTTTTTTCCCATAACTTGAGTTGATTTATTTTGGAAAACCTTGTTACATTGTTTAATGCATCCAGCGGAGCATCACAACAAAATTAGGCATAATAATGTGTTAATTCCATGACTGTATATATCGGTATCGGTTGATATCGGAATCGGTAATTAAGAGTTGGACAATATCTGATACCGGCAAAAAAAGCCATTATCAGTAGAGATGTCCGATAATATCGGCCTGCCTATTTTATCGGCCGATAAATGCTTTAAAATGTAATATCAGAAATTATCGGTATCGTTTTTTTTTATTATCAGTATCGTTTTTTTTGTTTTTTGTTTTTTTTATTAAATCAACATAAAAAACACAAGATACACTTACAATTAGTGCACCAACTCATTCACACAAAAGGGTTGTTTCTTTCTGTTATTAATATTCTGGTTCCTACATTATATATCAATATATATCAATACAGTCTGCAAGGGATACAGTCCGTAAGCACACATGATTGTGCGTGCTGCTGCTCCACTAATAGTACTAACCTTTAACAGTTAATTTTACTCATTTTCATTAATTACTAGTTTCTATGTAACTATTTTTATATTGTTTTACTTTCTTTTTTATTCAAGAAAATTATTATTTTATAATTTTTTTAAAAAGGACCTTATCTTCACCTTACCTGGTTGTCCAAATTAGGCATAATAATGTGTTTATTCCACGACTGTATATATCGGTATCGGTTAATATCGGTATCGGTAATTAAGAGTTGGACAATATTGGATATCGGCAAAAAAGCCATTATTGGACATCTCTATAAAGAACAAATTGTTAGCATAATTCTATTAAGAAAGACTGTAAAATAATAATAAAAAAATAAAGAAAAGATTCTTAAAATAACTTTTGTAAGTAATTTTGATGTCAAATGCTGTGGTTTTGCATCACCACCACCTACAGGACTGGAATGGAACAGCAACATTTGTTTTTAATGGTACACATGACATAATTACGCTTGTGCGACCTGGTTTTATTCAAGTTTTAAAGGGTGACGCACTGAGGAAACAGGGGTTTTGTGACCAGAGGGCTAGTTTTGCCAGGGAAGGATGCAAAACAGTTAGAAAAAAACACAAAAAACAAGGCTATGTTGAATAGCAATAGAGACGTCCTTGTAGTCTCTCAATGCTTTTCATGCTGCAGCTGCCCTGCGTGGCGTCACAAGCAAAGCAGCTGGCGCTCGGCCTGGGCAGACACAGGAAGTGTCCGCCAGGAGGGTGCGGAGGGGGTGCTGGTGTCTGCATCACCCCCCCAAATCCACGACCATTGAGGTCTGTGCCTCAAAGCTTTAGCGACGCATTCCTCTGCAGTCCCAGCAACAAGCGAGCTAATTCAATTTTCTCTCCGACAGCGAGAGGCCGTGTGAAATGTAATTTGCATCTGCCCTCGCCCTCTGCGGACGACGGCTGATAATGACATCCCCTCTCCAGCCATCAAACACCCCCTGTGCCGCCATGCTGTTTGTTTAGCAGCCAGGACAATCAGCAGCAGGGGAGATGATGTCATTGCTTCTCTTTGTTGTCATGACACTTCAAACTACTGGAATGAGGATCATTTTAGAAACGGGGCAAGCTAAAAATACTTGATAGTAGAGATGTCCGATAATGGCTTTTTGCCGATATTCCGATATTGTCCAACTCTTAATTAACCGATACCGATATATACAGTCGTGGAATTAACACATTATTATGCCTAATTTGGACAACCAGGTATGGTGAAGATAAGGTCCTGTATTTCTGTTTTTGTCATAAAGAAATACAATCATGTGTGCTTACGGACTGTATACCTGCAGACTGTATTGATATATAATGTATATATTGTGTTTTTTATGTTGATTTAATTTTTATTTATTTTTTTATTTCTCGTGTGGCCCGGTGGTTGGGGACCACCGGGCTAAAGAGCTAGAGATGTCCGATAATATCGGACTGCCGATATTATCGGACATCTCTAGTTCTTTAGGTTGCAGAAATGCAAAATCTACTGCAGTTGTACCAAAATGTTGGCAGCAGGGGGTGTATATTGTAGCGTCCCGGAAGAGTTAGTGCTGCAAGGGGTTCTGGGTAGTTGTTCTGTTGTGTTAATGTTGTGTTACGGTGCGGATGTTCTCCCGAAATGTGTTTGTCATTCTTGTTTGGTGTGGGTTCACAATGTGGCGCAAATTTGTAACAGTGTTAAAGTTGTTTATACGGTCACCCTCAGTGTGACCTGTATGGCTGTTGACAAAGTATGCATGGCATTCACTTGTGTGTGTGAAAAGCTGTAGATATTATGTGACTGGGCCGGCATGCAAAGGCAGTGCCTTTAAGGTTTATTGGCGCTCTGTACTTCTCCCTACGTCCGTGTACACAGCGGCGTTTTAAAAAGTCATACATTTTACTTTTTGAAACCGATACCGATCATTTTGAAACAGATACCGATAATTTCCAATATTACATTATAAAGCATGTATTTTTTGCATAATCATGCTAACAAACTGTTGTTTGACTCCAATCCTGTAGGTGGCGGCGGTAATGCAACGTTTCAGTTTTATCTGCACCAAAATGATGTAGATTCTCCTTTTTTTTCATGCGCAAACACACAAAGTTTTGCTATTCCACTCCAGTACCATAGGTGGCAGTATTTCAAACCCACTGGATCTGCATCAAATTGCGGTAGGTTCTTATTTTGTATGTAAAAACTCAAAAAGATTATTTAGGGAATGTATTTTTATGCAGAATCATGCTGACAAACTATACCTTGTAGGTTGTCATTTTGTTTTCCATGTACAAACACAACATTTTATCGGAATCTTGTCATGTATTTTATTGCCGAGTCTGACAATTGTTATTTGCAATTCTACTCCAGTCCTCTGGGTGGCATGAATCTAAACCAACATCTTGTATCTTCTGGATCTGAACCATAATGCTGTGGGTGAGTTCTCCCTTTTTTATTTCACCTACAAATGCAAGTCTCGGATAGTCGCACAAACAAGATGTGCTTTTCCACTCCAGTCCTGTAGGTGGCAGTAAAGCAAAACCACATTTTGTATTGCTGGATCTGCGCCAAAATGTTGTGAGTAGGTTCTCCCTTTTACTCCGCCTACAAATACAAGTTTTGGAGGAATCCGTTATGTATTTTTGCACAGAATCATACAAAGAAACTATGCTATTCCACTGCGGTCCTGTTGGTGGCAGGAATGCAAACTCACATATTTTAAATGTTGTCGCTGGGTTCCCCTTTTTCACTTACAAATGCCAATTTGTGGGAATCTGTTGTGTATTTAATTCACATAATTGTACAAACAAATTGTGCTATTCCACTCCAGTCCTGTAGGTGGCAATAATGCAAACCCACATCTTGTAGCTGCTGGATCTACCCCAAAATGTTGTGGGTGGGTCCATCCTTTTACTTTGCCTACAAATGCAAGTTTGAAGGAATCTGTAATGTGTTATTTTTTTGTGGGAATCGGTTGCCTATTTTTTTTTGCAGTTTTGTGTACTATGCTCTTCCACTCCAGTCCTGTAGGTGGCAGCAATGCAAACCCACATCTTTTATATGCTGGATTCTCACCAAAATGTTGTAGGTGGATTCTCCTTTCTCACCTACAAATGCAAGTCTTGGAGGAATCCGGTTTGTATTTTATTCACATAATTGTACAAACAAATTGTGCTATTCCACTCCAGTCCTGTAGGTGGCAATAATGCAAACCCACATCTTGTATCTGCTGGATCTACCTCTAAATGTTGTGGGTGTGTCCGTCCTTTTACTTTGCCTACAAATGCAAGTTGGAAGGAATCTGTTATGTGGTTGTTTTTTTACAGAATCATACAAACAAACTTTGTTATTCCACTCCGTTCCTGTAGGTGGCAGCAATGCAAAACCACATCTTGGGTCTGCACCAAAATGTTGTGGGTGGGTTCTCCTTTTTAACCTGCTAATGCAAGTCTTGTTTTGTTTTTTTTACAAAATTGTATGAACATGTGTTTTTTCACTCCGGTACTGTAGGTGGCAGTAATGCAAACCCCCATATTTTATCTGCTGGATGTGCAACAATATTCTATGGCTGGTTACTCATTGTTCTCCTAAAAAATGCAAGTCTTGGAGGAATCTTTGTTATGGGCCTGCTGCAATGCAAGCAGCCCATATTATTATTCCTCAGACTTCAACTTTTATTATAATAGTTCTGCACGTGTCTCTTACGATTAATACGAGTGAACCCCCACATATGTTATACCTAGAGATGTCCGATAATGGCTTCTTTACCGATATCCAATATTCCAATATTGTCCAACTCTTAATTACCGATTCCGATATCAACCGATACCGATATATACAGTCGTGGAATTAACACATTATTATGCTCTAATTTTGTTGTGATGCCCCGCTGGATGCATTAAACAATGTAACAAAGTTTTTCAAAATAAATCAACTCAAGTTATGGGAAAAAATGCCATATTTATTATTGAAGTCACAAAGTGCATTATTTTTTTTAACATGCCTCAAAACAGCAGTTTGGAATTTGGGACATGCTCTCCCTGAGAGAGCATGAGGAGGTTGAGGTGGGCTGGGTTGGGGGGTGTATATTGTAGCGTCCCGGAAGAGTTAGTGCTGCAAGGGGTTCTGGGTATTTGTTCTGTTGTGTTTATGTTGTGTTACGGTGCGGATGTTCTCCCGAAATGTGTTTGTCATTCTTGTTTGGTGTGGGTTCACAGTGTGGCGCATATTTGTAACAGTGTTAAAGTTGTTTATACGGTCACCCTCAGTGTGACCTGTATGGCTGTTGACCAAGTATGATTTGCATTCACTTGTGTGTGTGAAAAGCCGTAGATATTATGTGATTGGGCCGGCACGCAAAGGCAGCGCCTTTAAGGTTTATTGGCGCTCTGTACTTCTCCCTACGTCCGTGTACACAGCGGCATTTTAAAAAGTCATAAATGTTACTTTTTGAAACCGATACAGATAATTTCCGATATTACATTTTAAATCACATAATATCTACGGCTTTTCACACACACAAGTGAATGCAAGTCATACTTGGTCAACAGCCATACAGGTCACACTGAGGGTGACCGTATAAACAACTTTAACACTGTTACAAATATGCGCCACACTTTGAACCCACACCAAACAAGAATGACAAACACATTTCGGGAGAACATCCGCACCGTAACACAACATAAACACAACATAACAAATACCCAACACCCCTTGCAGCACTAACTCTTCCGGGACGCTCCAATATACACCACCCGCTCCCCCAAACCCCGCCCACCTCAACCTCCTCATGCTCTCTCAGGGAGAGCAGGTCCCAAATTCCAAGCTGCTTTTTTGAGGCATGTTAAAATAAATAATGCACTTTGTGACTTCAATAATAAATATGGCAGTGCCATGTTGGCCCTTTTTTTTCCATAACTTGAGTTGATTTATTTTGGAAAACCTTGTTACATTGTTTAATGCAGGGGTCACCAACGCGGTGCCCGCGGGCACCAGGTAGCCCGTAAGGACCAGATGAGTAGCCCGCTGGCCTGTTCTAAAAATAGCTCAAATAGCAGCACTTACCAGTGAGCTGCCTCTATTTTTTCAATTTTATTTATTTACTAGCAAGCTGGTCTCGCTTTGCCCGACATTTTTAATTCTAAGAGAGACAAAACTCAAATGGAATTTGAAAATCCAAGAAAATATTTTAAAGACTTGGTCTTCACTTGTTTAAATAAATTCATTCATTAATTGTTTTACTTTGCTTCTTTTAACTTTCAGAAAGACAATTTTAGAGAAAAAATACAACCTTAAAAATGATGTTAGGATTTTTAAACACATATACCTTTTTACCTTTTAAATTCCTTCCTCTACTTTCCTGACAATTTAAATCAATGTTCAAGTAAAAAAAAATTTTTTATTGTAAAGAATAATAAATCCATTTTAATTTAATTCTTCATTTTAGCTTCTGTTTTTTTGACGAAGAATATTTGTGAAATATTTCTTCAAACTTATTATGATTAAAATGCAAAAAAATTATTCTGGCAAATCTAGAAAATCTGTAGAATCAAATTTAAATCTTATTTCAAAGTCTTTTGAAATTCTTTTAAAATTTTTGTTCTGGAAAATCTAGAAGAAATAATTATTTCTCCTTGTTAGAAATATAGCTTGGTCCAATTTGTTATATATATTCTAACAAAGTGCAGATTGGATTTTAACCTATTTAAAACATGTCATCAAAATTCTAAAATTAATCCTAATCAGGAAAAATTACTAATGATGTTCCATAAATTCTTTTTTAAATTTTTTCAAAAAGATTCGAATTAGCTAGTTTTTATCTTCTTTTTTTCAGTTGAATTTTAAAGAGTCAAAATTGAAGATAAACTATATTTCAAAATTTAATTGTAATTTTTTTCCTGTTTTCTTCTCTTTTAAACTGTTCAATTAAGTGTAAATATCATTAATTATTAATAATAACATAGAGTTAAAGGTAAATTGAGCAAATTGGCTATTTCTGGCAATTTATTTAAGTGTGTATCAAACTGGTAGTCCTTCGCATTAATCAGTACCCAAGAAGTAGCTCTTGGTTTCAAAAAGGTTGGTGACCCCTGGTTTAATGCATCACAACAAAATTAGGCATAATAATGTGTTAATTCCACGACTGTATATATCGGAATCGGTAATTAAGAGTTGGACAATATCGGAATATCAGATATCGGCAAAAAAGCCATTATCGGACATCTCTATATGGTACATAACAAAATGCACCAATCAAGGCCAAATTGTTATTTGGTTTTAGTCCTTCAAAATGGTTACCTTGGATAAGACTTGTGTTGATTTTTGCACTTCAGCTGTTACTTATTGAAGTGACAAACAATAGTTCAACTCGATTGTTAGCCTGTTAGAAAGCAAACAGCAGCCGAGTGACTGATGAGAAATCATTGAAGTCATTGTGTGTGCGTGCGTGTCATAGTGATGCTATTCTATTGTCTCCTGCACACAAGGAGGCAGCTGCATCCTGGATGGCTTTTTAGAAAGAGAGGGGGTGTGTGGGGGGGTGAGTCAGTCAGTGGTTGTGGTGGCGTCACGTTATTAACGCCTCACCTCCTCCTTTGTACACGTCAGCCACAGCAGTCAGAGGGAGCATGCAGCCAATGAAGGATTTATGGAGCTGGAGAGTTAGCACAGCTCCATAAAGGAAGAAAAGACGCCCGCTCACCAGGAAGCTATTTGCCCCTTTACTACCAACATTGTCACCCCCAACCTTTAGAGAGTTGGCATTTTGACAGTCAAAAAGGGGTTGAAAGGAACATACAGAGTTTAAATTATTAATGAGTATCCCTTTGGTGATTAACATGAGTCTATTAATAAAGTTTAACACAAAAAAAATGAATGATCGCAAAATTCATCAATTAAAAAGATAATTAGATTTATTTCAAGATTTTTTTTAGGTGTTTATTCAAAAACAGCAAAAAGGAAAACAATTAACGGTGTGAAAATAGTCAGTTTGGTGTTTAAAATCTAAATCAGATTAAGTTCATTTAAGTTTATAATTCTTACCACTACTGTTGTATGTAGGGATGTCCGATAATATCGGACTGCCGATATTATCGGCCGATAAATTATCTGTATCGGTTTCAAAAAGTAAAATGTATGACTTTTTAAAACGCCGCTGTGTACACGGACGTAGGGAGAAGTACAGAGCGCCTATAAACCTTAAAGGCACTGCCTTTGCGTGCCGGCCCAGTCACATAATATCTACGGCTTTTCACACACACAAGTGAATGCAAGGCATACTTGGTCAACAGCCATACAGGTCACACTGAGGGTGGTCGTATAAACAACTTTAACACTGTTACAAATATGCGCCACACTGTGAACCCACACCAAACAAGAATGACAAACACATTTCGGGAGAACATCCGCACCGTAACACAACATAAACACAACAGAACAAATACCCAGAACCCCTTGCAGCACTAACTCTTCCGGGACGCTACAATATACACCCCCCGCTAACGGGGTCGGGTTGGGTTTTGGAATTGGATTGCATTGTTATGGTATTGCTGTGTATTGTTTTGTTGGATTGATTAATTAAAAAAATAAATATAATAATAATAATTTTAAAAAATAGATTTTTAAAAAATAAGAATTGATTCTGAATCGCACAACGTGAGAATCGCAATTCGAATTTGAATCTATTTTTTCCCACACCTTTACTAAATATGGTCGAAATTATTTAAAGTGCATAATAAACGCAACATTATTAATATTGCTATTATGTTAGATCCACTATGGACTGGACTCTCACTATTATGTTAGATCCACTATGGACTGGACTCTCACTATTATGCTAGATCCACTATGGACTGGACTCTCACTATTATGCTAGATCCACTATGGACTGGACTCTCACTATTATGTTAGATCCACTATGGACTGGACTCTCACTATTATGTTAGATCCACTATGGACTGGACTCTCACTATTATGTTAGATCCACTATGGACTGGACTCTCACTAGTATGCTAGATCCACTATGGACTGGACTCTCACTATTATGTTAGATCCACTATGGACTGGACTCTCACACTATTATGTTAGATCCACTATGGACTGGACTCTCACTATTATGTTAGATCCACGATGGACTGCACTCTCACTATTATGTTCGATTTACTATGGACTGGACTCTCACACTATTATGTTAGATCCACTATGGCCTGGACTCTCACACTATTATGTTAGATCCACTATGGCCTGGACTCTCACTATCAGCTAAATCTTTTAATCTTTTAACTTTTAACGTCTGCACTGTTTTTATTTTTATTGTCTGCATTTTAATTTTGCTTTTATTTTCTTTCATTTCACTTTGTTGTCTGTGAAGCACTTTGAGTCTGCCTTGTGTATGAAAAGCGCTATACAAATAAAGTTGCCTTGCCTTGCCTTGCCTTGCCTATTATATTAGATCCACTATGGACTGGACTCTCACTATTATGTTAGATCCACTATGGACTGGACTCTCACTATTATGTTAGATCCACTATGGACTGGACTCTCACTAGTATGTTAGATCCACTATGGACTGGACTTCACTATTATGTTAGATCCACTATGGACTGGACTCTCACACTATTATGTTAGATCCCCTATGGACTGGACTCTCGCTATTATGTTAGATCCACTATGGACTGGACTCACACTATTATGTTAGATCCACTATGGACTGGACTCTCACTATTATGTTAGATCCACTATGGACTGGACTCTCACTATTATGTTAGATCCACTATGGACTGGACTCACACTATTATGTTAGATCCACTATGGACTGGACTCTCACTATTATGTTAGATCCACTATGGACTGGACTCTCACTATTATGTTAGATCCACTATGGACTGGATTCCCACTATTATGTTAGATCCACTATGGACTGGACTCTCACTATTATGTTAGATCCACTATGGACTGGACTTTCACACTATTATGTTAGATCCACTATGGACTGGACTCTCACACTATTATGTTAGATCCACTATGGACTGGACTTTCACAATATTATGTCAGACCCACTCGACGTCCATTGCATCCGGTCTCCCCTAGAGGGAGACCGGATCCTCTCCAAGGTTTCTCATAGTCATTCACATCGACGTCCCATTGGGGTTGTGAGTTTTTCCTTGCCCTTATGTGGGCTCTGAACCGCGGATGTCGTTGTGGCTTGTGCAGCCCTTTGAGACACTTGTGATTTAGGGCTATATAAATAAACATTGATTGATTGATTGATGGATTTGTACTGCACATTTATTGCATGAAAACAAAGAATAATCATTTGCAAAATGAAGATTTTGATTGAAAACCTGTTTTAAAGGTCTTGTGAGCGCATTGGAGACACTCAGCAGGTTGTAGAGTTGTGGAGTGTTGCCCTCTACAAAGCTGCAGTGACACGTGATAGCAGGATTTGTTTAGAGTCCCTCTCGTGTGCCGACCAGAAGGATCAGAACCTTTACTGCCAGTTGCTGTCCCACGTCTGATCCGGCAGACAATACCGACTCTTAATTGGACGTGGCGGAGGGAAGCCATGAAGACAATGTGCGAGTGGACGCCGTCCGCGTAATCCCCTGAAATCCGAGGAATGTCCCTCGCTGGCTGCCATGTACACTTCACACCCCCGTAGCCCCCCTGCCCTCCAAAGAGCCATTATACCTGCTGTTGTCGTCGGCTTTGATTCGGTCGTAAACGAGACTTAACGGAGCTGACAAACTTCACGGGTTCCCTGCGAGCGTTCAACAACGGGAGGTGCGAGGAAGCACAGCTTTGTGTTTGTGTTGCAATCAATCCATTAACACACACTTGTCCACCATGTCCCTTTTTCTCCGTCCAGTCTGTAGTCTACCCCTGAACCACCGTATAGTGCACCTCTAATGTTGTATTGTTTTTGTGCTGATACACCACACGATGGCGCTGTTATCAACTGACCACTGTTATCAAACCACCACTTCAAACACGCCGCGGAGCACAGTCGATGTTTACCGCAGCTCTGTCCCAGTGTGTACCGTATTTTTCGGACTATAAGGCGCACTTAAAATCCTTTCATTTTCTCAAAACTCCACAGTGCGCCTTATAACCCGATGCACCTAATGTACGGAATCATTTTGGTTGTGCTTACCGACCTCAAAGCTATTTTGTTTGGTACATGGTGAAATAATAAGTGTGACCAGTAGATGACAGTCACACATAAGAGATACGTTTAGACTGCAATATGACTCAAGTAAACAACACCAAAATGTTATATGTTCCATTGAAAATATAGAACATTACACACGGCGCTCAAAAATCTATCAAAATGTTTCAGTAGGACTTTGGTAAGCTATGAAACCACACGACTTGATGGATTGTACTGTGCTTCAACATAGGAGTATTATTATGGTGTGTGTATAAGGTAAGACATGTTATCTGGTGTTTTGTTTCGCAATATTATGCAAAAGCAACTTTTCGTACCTTCTGGTACCTGCTGATGTGTATTTGGGATCTGCATAAGTCCTGAAAATGTGCGTACGTCCGCCTTTGTAGTCCGTGCCGACGACTGTAGTCTATAAGCTTCTTCTTTTTCTTTATCTTGTTATGGGACGTTCTTTTCTAATATAAAGTAGTGTAAAGTTCTTACTTACACTACCGCTCAAAAGTTTGGGGTCACATTGAAATGTCCTTATTTTTCAATGAAGATAACTTTAAACTGGAGATGTCCGATAATATCGGTCTGCCGATAAATGCGTTAAAATGTAATATCGTAAATTATCGGTATCATTTTTTTATTATCAGTATGTTTTTTTTTGTTTTTGTTTTTTTGTTTTTTTATTAAATCCACATAAAAAACACAAGATACACTTACAATTAGTGCACCAACCCAAAAAACCTCCCTCCCCCATTTACACAAAAGGGTTGTTTCTTTCTGTTATTAATATTCTGGTTCCTACATTATATATCAATATATATCAATACAGTCTGCAAGGGATACAGTCCGTAAGCACACGTGATTGTGCGTGCTGCTGCTCCACTAATAATACTAACCTTTAACAGTTAATTTTACAAATTTTCATTAATTACTAGTTTCTATGTAACTGTTTTTATATTGTTTTACTTTCTTTTTTATTCAAGAAAATGTTTTTTATTTATTTATCTTATTTTATTTTATTCAGTTTTTTAAAAAGTACCTTATCTTCACCATACCTGGTTGTCCAAATTAGGCATAATAATGTGTTAATTCCACGACTGTATATATCGGTTGATATCGGTATCGGTAATTAAAGAGTTGGACAATATCGGCATATCGGATATCGGCAAAAAGACATTATCGGACATACCTACTTTAAACTAGTCTTAACTTTAAAGAAATACACTCTATACATTGCTAATGTGGTAAATGACTATTCTAGCTGCAAATGTCTGCTTTTTGGTGCAATATCTACATAGGTGTATAGAGGCCCATTTCCAGCAACTATCACTCCAGTGTTCTAATGGTACAATGTGTTTGCTCATTGGCTCAGAAGGCTAATTGATGATTAGAAAACCCTTGTGCAATCATGTTCACACATCTGAAAACAGTTTAGCTCGTTACAGAAGCTACAAAACTGACCTTCCTTTGAGTAGATTGAGTTTCCGGAGCATCACATTTGTGGGGTCAATTAAACGCTCAAAATGGCCAGAAAAAGAGAACTTTCATCTGAAACTCGACAGTCTATTCTTGTTCTTAGAAATGAAGGCTATTCCACAAAATTGTTTGGGTGACCCCAAACTTTTGAACGGTAGTGTACATCTGTCAGTAAACTCGACATGGAAGTGCTAAAACATACCGGTATAGTGAGTTTACATTATTCACCCAAGGAACTTTAGTTATTAGAGAGTTCCGGTCGGACGGTTTTTCACGGGACACATTTCCGGCGTTGTTGTTGCACTAGTGAGCCACGGATGAGGAGATGCTGCTCCGTTATTGATTGAAGTAAAGTCTGAATGTCATTAAAACAGTTAGCTCCATCTTTTGACACTTCTTCCACTCCCGTCCTTGCACGCTACACCGCTACAACAAAGATGACGGGGAGAAGACGCTGTCGAAGGTGAGCCACGTAAATAAGACCCGCCCACAAAACGGTGCATCCGGAAGCGACTGTCAGAAAGCGGCTTGAAGATGATCTGTAAAACATCATCTATGCAACATTTTGACCAAAGAACCACCATTACATGTTATGTAGACTACAAGGAAGTCTTTTACATTTAGAATTTTTTTAAAATAATATGACTCCTTTAATGCGCCTTATAATCCGGTGCGCCTTTTGTATAAAAATAAACCTGACTAGACCTGCTCATCGGCAGTGCGCCTTATAATCCGGTGCGCCCTATGGTCCATAAAATACGGTACATGGCTAAAATTGTCTATTCACAGTCTGAAGCCACTCACTAAGATACTATTACTCACCACCAAAAGTTTCTTCCAAGCACTGGATGACATGAAAAGGAATGGCCAAGCATGCTACACTCACACCGAGCAGGAGAACACTAAAAACTAACCGTTAAGGCTTCATGTAAAGTAGACAAATGTCGATACTATTGATACCTGGTACAGCAGGGGTCACCAACCTTTTTGAAACCAAGAGCTACTTCTTGGGTACCGATTAATGCGAAGGGCTACCAGTTTCAAAACACTTAAATAAATTGCCAGAAATAGCCAATTTGCTCAATTTACCTTTAACTCTATGTTATTATTAATAATTAATGATATTTACACTTAATTGAACGGTTTAAAAGAGGAGAAAACTCGAAAAAAATTACAATTAAATTTTGAAACATAGTTTATATTCAATTTCAACTCTTTAAAATTCAAAATTCAACCGAAAAAAAGAAGAGAAAAACTAGCTAATTTGAATCATTTTGAAAAAATTAAAAAAATTATTTATGGAACATCATTACTAATTTTTCCTGATTAAGATTAATTTTAGAATTTTGATGACATGTTTTAAATAGGTTAAAATACAATCTGCACTTTGTTAGAATATATAACAAATTGGACCAAGCTATATTTCTAACAAAGACAAATCATTATTTCTTCTAGATTTTCTAGAACAAAAATTTTAAAAGAAATTCAAAAGACTTTGAAATAAGATTTAAATTTGATTCTACAGATTTTCTAGATTTGCCAGAATAATTTTTTTGAATTTTAATCATAATAAGTTTGAGGAAATATTTCACAAATATTCTTCGTCGAAAAAACAGAAGCTAAAATGAAGAATTAAATTAAAATGTATTTATTATTCTTTACAATAAAAAAAATAAATTTACTTGAACATTGATTTAAATTGTCAGGAAGTAAGAGGAAGGAATTTAAAAGGTAAAAAGGTATATGTGTTTAAAAATCCTAAAATCATTTTTAAGGTTGTATTTTTTCTCTAAAATTGTCTTTCTGAAAGTTATAAGAAGCAAAGTAAAAAAAATAATGAATTTATTTAAACAAGTGAAGACCAAGTCTTTAAAATATTTTCTTGGATTTTCAAATTCTATTTGAGTTTTGTCTCTCTTAGAATTAAAAATGTCGGGCAAAGCGAGACCAGCTTGCTAGTAAATAAATAAAATGTAAAAAATAGAGGCAGCTCACTGGTAAGTGCTGCTATTTGAGCTATTTTTAGAACAGGCCAGCGGGCTACTCATCTGGTCCTTACGGGCTACCTGGTGCCCGCGGGCACCGCGTTGGTGACCCCTGTGGTATAGTATCTGTATAAAAACAATAAGAAAGTGATTCGAACAATATTTTTCCTGTTATTACAAAATATTGTTGTTATTGTTTACAAACTGCAACTTTATTTTGTTGAAAAATTGTATGTCACATTCAATACCACACATTTTATATGTCATCGGATTTACAACTATACTATCAAATCATACATATAATAAGATCATCTTTATTTAAAAAAAAGTGTTATGGTGTTCACTTTAGTTACCGGCCATTAAACATTTTCAGTTCTGTATTGTCAAAGTATCGGATCAGGACTCGAAATCGGTCTTTATTTTTATTTATTTATTTATTTATTTATTTGACAGGGACAGTACAATTAAACATTGCTATCCATAGGTAACAGATGCCTTCTAGCCACAGGGGAATTTACAACCCTCGTCCCTGTTTAGGCTTTTAAAAAAAGTTGAGAAAAGTGAAAAACACATACAAAAAGATTAAGACAAGTACTAAATAAAAATAATTGTCCCCATTTGTCCGTACTACACCCAGTTCTAGTGCTCACACTTCTGATTTTCCTTAAGCCACGTTTTCAGATTTGTGGAGAAAAGTTTAATGTATTGTATATATTATAGTAGTACAGTTGGCACAGTACAGTAAACTGACAGTTAATATTTAAACATTGAACATGTGACATTTCTAAGAATATTGAACAGAAATGGTTTATGCACATTCAGATAAATTCCTCAAAATTACAATTAAAACATTTTTGGCCGGGGTGTCGGGCTGTGTATATGCGCACTAATTGACTGAAAGAGCACGCACTTGGCGCGATGATGTCATGTTGTCGATGGAAAAATGCATTTTTAGACCATATGATTTGCCTGAGCGGCTAGGAGACCACGAAAGTAAGAAGTGGTTGCCTTGTTGCCTTTCCATTAAGAACAATATATTTGTTTTTAGTAGAGATGTTATCGGCTGATAAATGCTTTAAAATGTAATATCGGAAATTATTGGTATCGGTTTTTTTATTATCGGTATCGGTCTTTTTTAAAAAAAAATTTTTATTAAATCAACATAAAAAACACACTTACAATTAGTGCACCAACCCAAAAAAAAAACCTCCCCCATTTACACTCATTCACACAAAAGGGTTGTTTCTTTCTGTTATTAATATTCTGGTAGGTTCCTACATTATATATCAATATATATCAATACAGTCTGCAAGGGATACAGTCCGTAAGCACACATGATTGTGCGTGCTGCTGGTCCACTAATAGTACTAACCTTTAACAGTTCATTTTACTAATTTTCATTAATTACTAGTTTCTATGTAACTGTTTTTATAGTGTTTTACTTTCTTTTTTATTCAAGAAAATGTTTTAAAATTTTTTATCTTATTTTATTTTATTATTATTTTTAAAAAGGACCTTATCTTCACCATACCTGGTTGTCCAAATTAGGTATAATAATGTGTTAATTCCACGACTGTATATATCGGTATCGGTTGATATCGGTATCGAGTTGAACAATATCGGATATCGGCAAAAAACCGTTATCGGACATCCCTAGTTTTTAGTATAAGTAAATGTAATGCCGAGCGCATATTATTATGTCAAGATAATGGCACTAGCATTTACTTCATTTAAGAATATTTTTCAACATATTGAGCAAAAAGTTCTCAAAAAAAAAATTCTACCAAGAAAAGTGCACTTGTTATTAGTGAGAATATACTTATTTTAAGCTATTTTTGGGTTCATTGAAGTTAGCTAATTTGACTTGTTTTGGAAAGTCTTGACAAGCCACATTTTCTTGTTCAATTGGCAGATAATTTTGCTTAGTTCAAATAAAATACCCCTCATTTTAGTATTTTTTTTCTTCTTGTTTTTGAACACTGACTTTTAGCACTGTGAGGCTAAAAAAAATCGTATCTCGATTGTAGGCCAGAAATGTTGATCCCGACATCCCTTAGTTCAGGGGTGTCCAAACTTTTTCCACTGAGGGCCGCACATGGAACAATTAAAGCATGTGGGGGCCATTTTCAAACCATAACAAAATATGTGGGGGTTTTTTTTGTGTTTTTTTTTACCTTTAGGGCTCCCAGGGACCATAAAGGGTCTCAGTCATTAAAATGTTAAAAATAAGTGAAATTATTATTTTTAATTTTATTTAACACTTACAGTAAATCTATATAGCAACTTCAGGTTGATATGAAGTTAAAAAAAAAAAAAAAAAAGGTTTTATGCCTTTTTTGTCAAAGACAAAATTTCAGTTTTTTTATAGTAAAACTGAAATATGCAGTATTTAGTCATTAGAGCCATAATCAATAATGCAGGACACCATTGATTCATTATTATTTTTGAGTAATCACAGTGTAAAGATAAATAAAATCTCACTAAATATCTTTGGGATCCAAAAGGTACCCCACTCTTAAAGTGATAATGTTTTATTATTATTTTTTTTTTAACTTTCAACACGTAAGTTACGAGATCAACTTCAGATATATCTGTCGATTCTAACTATTATTTGGTTTGTTTTATGCTTTGTTTGATGTTTTTATATGGCAACCACACAATATATGCAATATTTTTTCCACATAAAACAATTTAAAGTGAATTTTTTTGAAGTAATTGGAGAATTGAAAATAATTCACTATAACATTGATTTTTTTGGTAATTTTTTGGGGGGGAGAAATGGCAAAATAATAAAAATGAAGCAAGACAAAAGAAAAAAAAACAGCCTGCATGGCAGCTTTGTGTCAACCACATTCCACTTATTAAAATGTTTTTTTTTAACATTTTTGCAATAGCATTTCCAGAATGTGTGGCGGGCCGGTAAGCAATTAGCTGCGGGCCGCAAATGGCCCCCGGGCCGCACTTTGGACACCCCTGCCTTAGTTGAATCATCCCAAAAACTGGTACACACGTTTTTGGGATCGACAACCACGTGTGTAAAACTCGGTGAGGAAATATGGCCGTCATCAAGCCAAATGTGGGCGGGACTTCGCAGCTAGTTGTCCATAAGTCGTTGATCATCTGTCTTAATTAGGGATGTCCGATAATGGCTTTTTGCCGATATCCGATATGCCGATATTGTCCAACTCTTTAATTACCGATACCGATATCAACCGATATATACAGTCGTGGAATTAACACATTATTATGCCTAATTTGGACAACCAGGTATGGTGAAGATAAGGTCCTTTTTAAAAAAATGAATAAAATAAAATAAAATAAATAAATTAAAAACATTTTCTTGAATAAAAAAGAAAGTAAAACAATATAAAACAGTTACATAGAAACTAGTAATTAATGAAAATGAGTAAAATTAACTGTTAAAGGTTAGTATTATTAGTGGACCAGCAGCACGCACAATCATGTGTGCTTACGGACTGTATCCCTTGCAGACTGTATTGATATATATTAATATATAATGTAGGAACCAGAATATTAATAACAGAAAGAAACAACCCTTTTGTGTGAATGAGTGTAAATGGGGGAGGGAGGTTTTTTGGGTTGGTGCACTAATTGTAAGTGTATCTTGTGTTTTTTATGTGGATTTAATTTAAAAAAAACACCAAAAAAACCGATACTGATAATAAAAAAAAACGATACCGATAATTTCCGATATTACATTTTAACGCATTTATCGGCCGATATATCGGCAGACCGATATTATCGGACATCTCTAGTCTTAATGATTGTCAAAGATTATTCCCAGCATCCGTACAATAATAGTCATGAGCTTGAGAGTATTTCTCTGTAACTGAAGGGATGTGATTCTGTGGAAAAGTCAATAAAAACAAAAGTCGCGCACGGAAGTCAAAACATTCCCTCCACAAATCATCATGATGCTTTTTTGCCTCGCAGGGATGTGGAATGGAGATAAAGTGTTCTGTGTCAGACGGACATCCATCATCTTCTGGTGTCGCGGCGATGGGTGAGTCCGTGAGCGTTTTTATTCGGCGACCAAATAAATGGTCCTCTCTTGTTCCGGCCCGTCGTGGGAACGCAGAGCATGTGAGCCCTCGTGGATGATTAGATTGGCAAGCGTTAAATGTGCAAACAGTGATCTTTTTTTGTTGTTCACATATCAGTGGAAATGTTTTGAACCCTTTTGGGATTGTTGTCATTCTCAGTAGTCACTTTTAAGTGTTGTTGTTGTAATTATTCGTTTTAATGTGAGATAATTCCCTTTATTGGATTTATCTATTGTATAAAGTAGAACATTTGCAAACATGCATACACTTGTTCACCTACGGCACTGTTTTTCAACCACTGTGCCGTGTGATACAGTCTGGTGTGCCGTGGGAGATTATCTAGTTTCACCTATTTGGGTTAAAGATATTTTTTGCAAACCAGTAATTATAGTCTGCAAATGATGTGTTGTTGTTGAGTGTCGGCAGAGTAACCGTGTAATACTCTTCCATATCAGTAGGTGGCAGCCGGTAGCTAATTGCTTTGTAGATGTCGGGAACAGCGGGAGGCAGTGTGCAGGTAAAAAGGTATCTAATGCTTAAACCAAAAAATAAACAAAAGGTGAGTGCCCCTAAGAAAAGGCATTGAAGTTTAGGGAAGGCTATGCAGAACGAAAGTAAAACTGAACTGGCTACAAAGTTAACAAAAACAGAATGCTGGACAACAGCAAAGACTTACTGTGGAGCAAAGACGGCGTCCACGATGTACATCCGAACATGACATGACAATCAACAATGTCCCCACAAAGAAGGATTAAAAACAAAGTAGATGCGGGAAATATTGCTCAAAGGAAGACATGAAACTGCTACAGGAAAATACCAAAAAAGGACAAAAAGCCACCAAAATAGGAGCGCAAGACAAGAACTAAAACACTACACACAGGAAAACAGCAATAAACTCCAAATAAGTCATGGTGTGATGTGACAGGTGGTGACAGTACACCTACTTTGAGACAAGAGCTATATTGGTGCATGCTTGGTTATGGTTTGAATTCATATCCAACAATTGCGACAACAACTTTTTACTGTCAACTGAGTTTAGTTTTTTTAATGATTTCTGCTGGTGGTGTGCCTCCGGATTTTTTCAACGCAAAAAATGCGCCTTGGCTCAAAAAAAGGTTGAAAAACACTGGGCTATGCTGAACGAAACTAAAACTGAACTGGCTACAAAGTAAACAAAAACAGAATGCTGGACGACAGCAAAGACTTACTGTGGAGCAAAGGACGGCGTCCACAATGTACATCCGAACATGACATGACAATCAACAATGTCCCCACAAAGAAGGATTAAAAACAACTGAAATTTTCTTGATTGCTAAAACAAAGTAGATGCGGGAAATATCGTTCGAAGGAAGACATGAAACTGCTACAGGAAAATACCAAAAAAAGAGAAAAAGCCACCAAAATAGGAGCGCAAGACAAGAACTAAAACACTAAACAGGAAAACAGCAAAACACTCCAAATAAGTCAGGGTGTGATGTGACAGGTGGTGACAGTACACCTACTTTGAGACAAGAGCTATATTGATGCATGCCTGGTTATGCTTTAAAGTCATATCCGACAATTGCGACAACAACTTTTTACTGTCAAAAGAGTTTCGTTTTTTTAAATTATTTTTGCTGTGGTGTGCCTCCGGATTTTTTCAACGCAAAAAATGCGCCTTGGCTCAAAAAAGGTTGAAAAACACTGACCTATGGGACCGATTTGATCCCATTGACTCCCATTGTAGTTTTAAACCATTCAATTATTATAACAAAAAAAAATCATCAATGTATTTAGCTTGTAATATCCCAAATATTAAACTTTTATAATGTACAGTACAGGCCAAAAGTTTGGACATACCTTCTCATTTCAAAGCATTTTCTTTATTTTCATGACTATTTACATTGTAAATTGTCACATCACAACTATGAATGAACACATGTGGAGTTATGTACTTAACAAAAAAAGGTGAAATAACTGAAAACATGTTTTATATTCTAGTTTCTTCAAAATAGCCACCCTTTGCTCTGATTACTGCTTTGCACACTCTTGGCATTCTCTCGATGAGCTTCAAGCACACCTCTTGAAGGTAGTCACCTATACTGTATATATAATATGTAAATATTACATGTATGTTGTATTTTATATTGCTACTATGGTACATTTTTTAGTCTACTTTATACCTTTTCGCCTTCTTTTTGTGCCCTTGTGTGCATTATCCTTTCCATCCTTATCCTTTCCATCCTTTGTGACTGAGCTACTGTGTGGAACAATTTCCCTTGTGGATCATCAAAGTTTGTCTAAGTCTAAAAGTGCTTGCAAAACAACGATAAATCACATTCAGCCTTCAGCCTATTCCTTTTTCGGTCATTCTTTTTCTTTTCTTTTCCTTTTTGTGTGTAAATGTGTACAATTGTTAAATATGTCTAATCCAGGGATGTCCAAAGTGCGGCCCGGGGGCCATTTGTGGCCCGCAGGGATTTTTTTAACGGCCCCACGGCACATTCTAAAAATACGATTAAAAAAATACAAAACATAAAAAGTGGTATAAAAGAGCAAACAGGTGAAATGTAACAAGAAAATGTTGCAATGTTGACTCTAATAAGACAAAGCTGCCATGCAGGCTGTTTCTTTCATAACAAAAAAAAAAAAGAATCAAAATCAATGTCATTATGAATTATTGACCTGTTCAAGGCTCCAATTATGTCACATTAAATATTCCACTTTGTTGCATATTTTGTGTTTGCCATAAGTTTTTTTGTTTTTTTAAAGAAGGGCCTAAAACGAACAAACAAAAAACATGAACAACAATAAAACTTATAATTGACGGATAGATCTGAAGTTGATCTCGAGATTATTGTGTTAAAAGTAAACAGTAAAAAAAAATATATATATATTTTTTAACACTTTAATGAGAAGGACCCTTTTGGATCCCCAATAATTTTAGTGTGATTTTTTTTTTAAGGGTCATTGCTCAAAAATCAATGTTGTTATGACTTATTGACCTTTTTAAAGCTACAATTATTATATAATCTGAAATATTCCACTTAAAAATGTCATTGGGTGAAAATATTGCATATTTTGGGTTTTTTTCTATTAAAAAAAATGGTTTTCTTTGACAAAAAGAGTATAAAACTTCAATTTTTGAAAATGTTATATTGACAGATAGACCTAATGTTGATCTAGAGATTTAAGCCTTGAATAATAATAATAATACTGAATAATGCCACATTTTTTACATTTTTTTTGACCAAAACCCTTTGGTGTCCCCAGGATCAAACCTGAGTGGAGGCCTAAATGTATATTTTTTATACATATATTGTATTGTTTTTTAAAATAAAAAACATCAAATTGGCCCCCGCTTGCTTTGATTTTTCAGTGTGCGGCCCTCAATGGAAAAAGTTTGGACACCCCTGGTCTAATCTGTACTGTTAATCTGGGGCCGTACTTATCAAGCTTCTTAGAATTACTCCTAAGAAGTCTGCTAAGAGTTGACTTAAGAGTAAATAAATTCCTCGCTGAAAGCTGCACTTAAAAGTTAGTTATCAAGCGTCTTACTCACACTTTCAGCGAAGTGTAGGACTGAATCTTAAGTGTCACACTCAGAGCTGAATTACGACATTACTATGTGCCGTAAACGGAATTTTAGGTGACGTCATTTCTGTGTCCATAGAAATGACCAATCACGGAAGGGAATCCCTTGTCTAAGAATAAAGAAATATCTTAGGAATATTTAAGTGGACAATGGGAGTGTATATTTTGACACTAAACTACAAAATAATACAAAACAAACAAACAATATTGGCAATGAATCAAAAATAAATGTTTCCTTTTTGTTGCACCTTTCCTGCTTCCTGCTCCCAGACCGTAGTCGAAGAGCGCAGGGGAGACACTTCTCCAGGGCCGATGTATGCTCGGGGCAACACCCTTCACTTTACCCGGCAGTGGGTCTCCACAGCGGACGACTTTAGGGTGAATGATGAGTCCGGCGATTAGTTGCAAATCTTGCTTTATTGATTGCTTGCACACAGCCAATCCAACACAAAACAAACTAATCCCCGCCCGCACTCACGCTACCGCTCCCTCTCTTCTCTCGCCCACACATTCACTGACGTCACTCACCTCACATGCTGTCACCTATTAAAGGGCCACACATACGCTACTCTCATAACATTTTCTTTCCAATTCATTAATTAGGCAACTAATTTGAAACTGGTGTGGGTGGCTCTATATATACTAGCCCACCGCAGCCACATGCAGAAATCAACATGGAATCGAAAAGTATTAAATCTGTGACAAAAATAATACCCGCTCTGTCCAAACGATATCGTTTGATCAGTTGCTCGTCATCAAACAAAGCCAGAACATCGTTCCGCTCCCTGAACGTCCGCGCGCGTCTCTCTCGCCTCAGTGCCATCCCCCGCTGGCAACTCCTAACCACTTAGGACACCTCTGAAGGTCTCTTAAATATCGTGGAGAGTAGGAGTCATTCTTAGACTTAAGAACGTTGATAAAAAGCTTTTATTCTTAAGTTTGAGAGTAGGACTAAATTTCGCAAATTCTCAGGACTTAAGTGTAAAATGGCACTCTAAGACGCTTGATAAATACGGCCCCTGGTCACACAAAATGGTTGATGGTTGATTATATGACCGAAATAAACTTATTTCATTAAACTTATTGTCATTTTACATTGCGCGTTCTAAATAATAATGTTTGCATCTCCTCCTCCCAGTATTGTGGGCGTTTTGATGATCATCATATATTTTGCAGATTAATGAAGACAGAGACGCAGAAAGGATTGCACGCTTTATTCTGCTCACTTAACGGACGCAATCCACTTTGAATGCGTTCCGTGGATCAGTTTTGCGTGTGCTATTAAGTTTGCACTGCAAAAAGTCAGTGTTCAAAAACAAGGAAAAAAAATACAAAAATGAGGGGTATTTTATTTGAACTAAGCAAAATTATCTGCCAATATAACAAGAAATTTTGGCTTGTCAAGACTTTCCAAAACAAGTAAAATTAGCTAACCTCAATGAACCCAAAAATACCTTAAAATAAGTATATTCTCACTAATAACAACTGTACTACTATATGAGTACGTATTTTCTATTGTTTCATTGAAAATAAAACAGCAAAGTCCATTTGGCTGTCATCTGTTTTAATTATGAGACACAATTGTGTCAAAGTCATGATTTGTTTTTCATGCTTGAAATAAGAAATGATTACTTTTAAAAAGTAGTTTTATACTTGTGAGTGTTGATGACACAGCTTTGCAACAGTTGATATTTTCTAGTTTCAAGCATGTTTTACTCAATTTAGGTCATCAAATCTCAGCAACAAGCTGTAATATCTTACTGAGATCATTTAGGAGCAAAACCCTTAAAACAAGTAAAACACTCTAACATAAAATCTGCTTTGTGAGAAGAATGATCTTATCAGACAGAAAATAAGCAAATATCACCCTTATTTGAGATATTTAAAGGCCTACTGAAATGACATTTTCTTATTTAAACGGGGATAGAAGATCCATTCTATGTGTCATGCTTGATCATTTCGCGATATTGCCATATTTTTGCTGAAAGGATTTAGTAGAGAACATCGACGATAAAGTTCGCAACTTTTGGTCGCTGATAAAAAAAAGCCTTGCCTGTACCGGAAGTAGCGTGACGTCACAGGTTGAAAGGCTCCTCACAATTCCCCATTGTTTACACCAGCAGTGAGAGCGATTCGGACCGAGAAAGCGACGATTACCCCATTAATTTGAGCCAGGATGAAAGATTCGTGGATGAGGAACGTGAGAGTGAAGGACTAGAGTGCAGTGCAGGACGTATCTTTTTTCGCTCTGACCGTATCTTAGGTACGAGCTGGCTCATTGGATTCCACACTTTCTCCTTTTTCTATTGTGGATCACGGATTTGTATTTTTAACCACCTCGGATACTATATCCTCTTGAAAATGAGAGTCGAGAACGCGAAATGGACATTCACTGTGACTTTTATCCCCACGACAATACATCGGCGAAGCACTTTAGCTACGGAGCTAACGTGATAGCATCGTGCTTAAATGCAGATAGAAACAAAAGAAATAAGCCCCTGACTGGAAGGATAGACAGAAGATCAACAATACTACCAAACTCTGGACCTGTAACCACACGGTTAATGCTGTACCGCCTGGCGAAGCCTAGCAATGCTGTTGCTAACGACGCCATTGAAGCTAACTTAGCTACAGGACCTCGATAGAGCTATACTAAAAACATTAGCTCTCCACCTACGCCAGCCCTCATCTGCTCATCAACACCCGTGCTCACCTGCACGTCTGCTATCCAACTCAAAGTCCTCCTGGTTGTGTTGCTGCAGCCAGCCGCTAATACACCGATCCCACCTACAGCTTTCTTCTTTGCAGTCTCCATTGTTCATTAAACAAATTGCAAAAGATTCACCAACACAGATGTCCAGAATACTGTGGAATTTTGAGATGAAAACAGAGCTTTTTTGTGTTGGATTCAATGGTGTCCGAATACTTCTGTTTCAACCATTGACGTCACGCGCATACGTCATCATACATAGATGTTTCCAACCGGAAGTTTAGCGGGAAATTTAAAATGTCACTTTATAAGTTAACCCGGCCGTATTGGCATGTGTTGCAATGTTAAGATTTCATCATTGATATATAAACTATCAGACTGCGTGGTCGCTAGTAGTGGCTTTCAGTAGGCCTTTAATCTTACTTAGATTTCAGTTTTTGCAGTGTACACTTGCTTTAGTTCATGCAAACCTTTAATAAATCTGGCCTTTGGTCTTTTGCTGATATGGGATCATTATCAATATCAAATCAGGACACCCCTAAATATGATACTATGGAATATAATAGATAGCATTTATTGTTTATCCATACAAGCAAAACACATTTTAAGTATTCTGTTATTTGTTTGAATATTTTAATGTAGTGACAGTGTGGGGGGAAAATGTTACATTACATTTATATTAGACTTTTATGACAAGGACCTTCTTGGCACTCCAGGCTAAAAACATCCTTTGTAAGTTTTCCCTTCCCTTTCCCCCCCTCCTCTAGTTCGTGACCCAGAGGGATATTTGTATAATAATTCCTCAGCATCCTTCCCACACAGCCCACTGTCACATCTGCGTGACATCACAGAGGGCACTTATTACGTCTAATTGCAGTACTGCTCTCTGCTGCTGCACCACAGTTTGCTGTTGCAATTATGCACATTCCCATGCTCGCCACATGAGGAAGACCTCCCACGTCTGAGTCCTGCTCCGGCATTCCATCTGGGGTTCATACAGTCAGTGGTGGTTTTATGGAGTAAATAACAGTCAGGCACCATGAAAATTAGAGATGTCCGATAATATCGGACTGCCGATATTATCGGCCGATAAATGCTTTGAAATGTGATATCGGAAATTATCGGTATCGGTTTCAAACAGTAAAATGTATGACTTTTTAAAAGGCCGCTGTGTACACGGACGTAGGGAGAAGTACAGAGCGCCAATAAACCATAAAGGCACTGCCTTTGCGTGCCGGCCCAGTCACATAATATCAACGGCTTTTCACACACACAAGTGAATGCAAGCATACTTGGTCAACAGCCATACAGGTCACACTGAGGGCGGCCGTATAAACAACTTTTACACTGTTACAAATATGCGCCACACTGTGAACCCACACCAAACAAGAATGACAAACACATTTCGGGAGAACATCCGCACCGTAACACAACATAGACACAACAGAACAAATACCCAGAACTAGAGATGTCCGATAATATCGGTCTGCCGATATTATCGGCTGATAAATGCGTTAAAATGTAATAACGGAAATTATCGGTATCGTTTTTTTTATTATCAGTATCGTTTTTTTTTTGTTTTTTTTATTAAATCCACATAAAAAACACAAGATACACTTACAATTAGTGCACCAACCCAAAAAAACTCCCTCCCCCACTCATTCACACTCATTCACACAAAAGGGTTGTTTCTTTCTGTTATTAATATTCTGGTTCCTACATTATATATCAATATATATCAATACAGTCTGCAAGGGATACAGTCCGTAAGCACACATGATTGTGCGTGCTGCTGCTCCACTAATAGTACTAACCTTTAACAGTTCATTTTATACATTTTCATTAATTACTAGTTTCTATGTAACTGTTTTTATATTGTTTTACTTTCTTTTTTATTCAAGAAAATGTTTTTAATTTATTTATCTTATTTTATTTGATTCATTTTTTTAAAAAGTACCTTATCTTCACCATACCTGGTTGTCCAAATTAGGCATAATAATGTGTTAATTCCACGACTGTATATATCGGTTGATATCGGTATCGGTTGATATCTGTATCGGTAATTAAAGAGTTGGACAATATCGGCATATCGGATATCGGCAAAAAGCCATTATCGGACATCCCTACCCAGAACCCCTTGCAGCACTAACTCTTCCGGGACGCTACAATATACACCCCCCGCTACCCACTAAAGTTCTGTGGGTAAATAATGTAATCCCATTACACAGGTAGTTGTTAGCGCTTTCATAGCGAGATATAAGTTAGAACTAGAGATGTCCGATAATGGCTTTTTTGCCGATATCCGATATTGTCCAACTCTTAATTACCGATTCCGATATCAACCGATACCGTTGTATACAGTCGTGGAATTAACACATTATTATGCCTAATTTTGTTGTGATGCCCCGCTGGATGCATTAAACAATGTAACAAGGTTTTCCAAAATAGATCAACTCAAGTTACGGGAAAAAAATGCCAACATGGCACTGCCATATTTATTATTGAAGTCACAAAGTGCATTATCTTTTTTAACATGCCTCAAAACAGCAGCTTGGAATTTGGGACATGCTCTCCCTGAGAGAGCATGAGGAGGTTGAGGTGGGCGGGGTTGAGTTGGGGGTAGCAGGGGGTGTATATTGTAGCGTCCCGGAAGAGTTAGTGCTGCAAGGGGTTCTGGGTATTTGTTCTGTTGTGTTACGGTGCGGATGTTCTCCCGAAATGTGTTTGTCATTCTTGTTTGGTGTGGGTTCACAGTGTGGCGCATATTTGTAACAGTGTTAAAGTGGTTTATACGGCCACCCTCAGTGTGACCTGTATGGCTGTTGACCAAGTATGCGTTGCATTCACTTGTGTGTGTGAAAAGCAGTAGATATTATGTGATTGGGCCGGCACGCAAAGGCAGTGCAGATCTCAAATACCAGACGGTAAGAAAAGTTGCTTTTGCATAATATTTCGAAACAAAACACCAGATAATATGTCTGCTAATGGGTGCCGCAGATTGTGGTCTTTATACACACACCATAGTAAAACTTGTACCTCTGACTACGGTTGCCGTGATGGGCCGACATCCAACAAGCGGTGTGGCTTCAAAGTCGTACTAAAACATTTTGACAGATTTTTGAGTGCCGTGTGTAATGTTCTTTATTTTCAATGGAACATTTAAAGTTTTGGTGTTGTTTACTAGCGTCATATTGCAGTCTACACGTATCTCGTATGTGTGGCTGCCATCTACTGGTCACACTTATCATTACACCATGTACCAAATAAAATTGCTTTGAGGTCGGTAAGCACAACCAGTATTATTCCGTACATTAGACGCACCGGGCTATAAGGTACACTGTCGATTTTTGAGAAAATGAAGGATTTTAACTAGTCCGAAATATATGGTAGCTGTCAAACAGAAGCATCAAATTACACCTGCAGATTATCCATGTTATTCTGGTGTTGTTGCTAGGCAGACTTTGTAGGATGCAGTAACTACTGTAGCCCGTCATGCTCACTGCACTTTTTCCTCAGAGGTAAATGAATGAAAGCTCAGCTGCCCTACACTGCAAAAAATGAGACAGAATGTCAAGACTAGCATTCTTCAGTCAGGTTTGACCACACTGCAAAAAGTCAGTGTTCAAAAACAAGAAAAAATGAAAGCTGCAAGCAGCGATGGACGGGACCGACTTTGACGGCACATGAAATCCAAACCGGAGCGATAATTAAAACTCTTTCGTCAACTTTTACTCAGAAGGGTTCAATCTCTCTCCTGTGCTAGTTTGAAGCCAACACGACAAACGCGCTCAGAGGAGATCATGTTTAAAAAAACTTTTGTTTTGAAGGGGGAATTGCAAACTTCCTGATGATTTTTGCTGGGGGTTGTCAGTGAATGAAATCTAGGTCTAAGTGAGACCTACATAGAAGTTTTTGTTTCATGTCTCTATGACATTCCTACTGGGAGTTACAGGCAGTTTTGTCTGTGTTTTCTTCCTAGGAGCAGTTTTGTCTGTGTTTTCTTCCTAGGGGGCGCTAGAGCGCAATTTTGAGTTTTGGGGTTTGTTTTTTTTATTAGATCGCAATGTTTGCCAGTCCTGATGTGTGTGTCCAGTTTGGTGAGTTTTGAAGCATGTTAAGGGGGTCAAATTATAGCTCAAAGAGGCAAAGGTGACTGTTTTTACAAAACTTTTGTTTTGAAGGGGGAATTGCAAACTTCCTGTTGATTTTTGCTGAAGGATGTCAGTGTATGAAATCTAGGTCTAAGTGAGACCTACATAGATATTTTTGTTTCATGTCTCTACGACATTCCTACTGGAAGTTACAGGCAGTTTTGTCTGTGTTTTCTTCCTAGGAGCCGTTTTGTCTGTGTTTTCTTCCTAGGGGGCGCTAGAGCGCAATTTTGAGTTTTGGGGTTGTTTTTTTTTTATTAGATCGCAATGTTTGCCAGTCCTGATGTGTGTGTCCAGTTTGGTGAGTTTTGAAGCATGTTAAGGGGGTCAAATTATAGCTCAAAGAGGCAAAGGTGACTGTTTTTACAAAACTTTTGTTTTGAAGGGGGAATTGCAAACTTCCTGTGGATTTTTGCTGAAGGATGTCTGTGTATGAAATTTAGGTCTAAGTGAGACCTACATAGAGGTTTTTGTTTCATGTCTCTACGACATTCCTACTGGAAGTTACAGGCCGTTTTGTCTGTGTTTTCTTCCTAGGGGGCGCTAGAGCGCAATTTTGAGTTTTGGGGCTAGGTTTTTTGATTAGATCGCAATTTTCGCCAGTCCTGATGTGTGTGTCATATATGGTGAGTTTTGAAGCATGTTAAGGGGGTCAAATTACAGCTCAAAGAGGCGGCGGTATAATAATGATAGGGTCCTCTGTCCCAAAGGAATGGGTCCCTAAAAATACAAAAATTAGGGGTATTTTATTTGAACTAAGCAAAATTATCTGCCAATAGAACAAGAAAATGTAGCTTGTCAAGACTTTCCAAAACAAGTCAAAAAAAAAATTAGCTAACCTCAATGAACCCAAAATACCTTAAAATAAGTATATTCTCACTAATAACAAGTGCGCTTTTCTTGGTAGAAAAAAAAAGAGACCTTTTTGCTCAATATGTTGAAAAATATTCTTAAATGAAGTAAATGCTAGTGCCATTATCTTGACATAATGATATGCGCTCGGCATTACATTTCTTGAAACCAGCAAACTTATACTAAAAACTAATTTATTGTTCTTAATGAAAAGGCAACCGCTTGTTACTCTCGGGGTCTCCTAGCCGCTCAGGCAAATCATATGGTCTAAAAATGCATTTTTCCATGGATAACATGACATCATCGCGCCAAGTGCGTGCTCTTTCAGTCAATTAGTGCGCATATTTAATGTCAACAATTGAGAATTTGAAAGAAAACACAACAAGCAAATCCATATTCAGTTTCTCAGTGGTTATGCACTTTTATTTAGAGTTTTTTTGGGGCCCCCACGGAGTTAGTTAAATATCAGGATCAGCTCATAATCCCTGAGAAATCCTAACTAATGGGAATGAACTGTTGGAACGCTCCAGATGCTGGAGAATAATTTGTCTTGAAAAAGCAGTACAACAAAGAATCACATTTTACAACATTTTGTACACAATAAGTCACAGTACACAATACTGTCGTCATGCTCATGTACAGTTTGAACCCAATGTGGGTGGACTCCGCGCAGACACGCTGATGTTGCTCAGGTTAAGAGGTCACATCAGCTCATTTGAAATTCAGCTGTGCAATTTTCAAATAATAATAAAAAGCAGATTTTTTAACCCTGAATCAAAAACTCTTCCACTCATAATGTCCCTCCTGATTGTAACACGTGCAATAAAGGAGCGCCATTGTATAAAGTGTATACAAATGAATGGAAAGAGGTTTTGTGGGGTTGTTAAAATATTTTGCTAGTTTTGACACAAATCTACGGAGCCCCTAAAGGGACATGGGGGAAATTTATTTTTTTATTATTTTTTTAACATGTATCTCATGAGATAGTTTCTTTTTATAAAATTATTTTTTAAAAAAAGTAATTTTTTTTTTAGACATGTATCTCGTGCGCACGAGAAACTATCTCATGAGATACATGTCAAAAAAAAAAAAATCCTTTTTTTTATTTTTTTCAATAATTTTATAAAAAGAAACTCTCGTGCTCACAAGAAAATACAAAAAAAATTATAAAATTTTTTCTTTTTTTTTAGACATGAGAAACTATCTCGTGCGCACGAGATACATGTCACAAAAAAAAATTACTTTTTTTTTTTTTTAAATAATTTTATAAAAAGAAACTATCTCGTGCTCATGAGAAAATACAAAAAAAATTATAATTAAAAAAAAAATTTTTTTAGACATGTATCTCGTGCGCACGAGATACATGTCTAAAAAAATTTTTTTTTAAAGATTACTTTTTTAAATTTTTTTTATAATTTTATAAAAAGAAACTATCTCGTGTTCACGAGAAAATACAATTATAGGCACATGAGAAACTATCTCGTGCGCACGAGATACATGTCTAAAAAAAAATGTAAAAAAATTACTTTTAAATTTTTTTTATAATTTTATAAAAAGAAACTCGTGTTCACGAGAAAATACAATTTTTTTTTTTTTTAATTCTCTTTTTTTTTAGACATGTATCTCGTGCACATGAGAAACTATCTCGTGCGCACGAGATACATGTCTAAAAAAAAATTAAAAAAAGATTACTTTTTAAAAAATTTTTTATAATTTTATAAAAAGAAACTCTCGTGTTCACGAAAAAATACACTTTTTTTTTTAATTCTCTTTTTTTTAGACATGTATCTCGTGCACATGAGAAACTATTTCGTGCGCACGAGATACATGTCTAAAAAAAAAAAATTACTTTTTTAAAAAAAACAACTTTCGTGCGCACGAGAAACTTCTTATAAAATTATTTTTAAAAAAAACAATTTTTTTTTTTTTTTTTTAGGCATTTATCGCTTGCACACGAAAAACTATCTCGTGCACATTAGATACATGTCTAAAAAAAATTTGTTTTAATAATTTTATAAAAAGTTTCTCGTGCGCACGAGATACATGTCTAAAAAAAAAATAATAATAATAATTTTTAAAAAAAATTCCCCCATGTCCATTTAAGGACTCCGTACAAATCTGAATCCAATCCAGGACATATATTATGTAATTTGTTTTAAAAAAAGTGCTTAGTCCTGATTAACTTCAGATTGGGCCGCCTTATTGACAAATGACAAAATCGCAGTCATCGAAAGTCACCATCGAAACGCTTGAAAATTTTAAAAGACAAACAAAAGTCGCGTAAAGCTGGCAAAAAAAAGGGCTTGGAAAATATCAAATACATTCTATGAGAATTGCAGATTCATTTTACAAGCGCCACTGATTGCCTGCAAAGCTTAGAAAATAAAAAATAAAAAAAACGCAGAAAGCTACTTCCTGTCCAAGCTCTAGACAGGAAGTGGTGGTAGTCCCGTAAGTGTGGTGCCGCACAGCAGCCCAATTAACACAAAGACCCCGCGTCGCGCTCGCTGTAAAGAACCCAGCGGCGGCGACACGCGGCCTTAAAGAGAAAGACGCTGGTCCTCGCGTGCCTTTCAGATACCGAGGCACGGCGAGGACGAGGATGAGGAAAGGAGCGGTCGCCCTAAAAGGCAACCTGGAGGGGACACCACGGCGTGTCTGGGTACAGCAGACAGTGCACAGACTTGAACCTGCAAGAAAGAGAGGCCACAAACTAGGTTAGCAAGGACTTCACAAAAAAACATACATTATTACAAAAAAAACTATTACGTAACAATATTTGGAGAATTGTATTTTACACAGACTTACATATTGTGTATGTGTAATCATTTGAGCCGCAAAAAATTATACTTTCAGAATTAGCTGTTTAATCAGTAGATTATTTGTATGATTATAGATTTGCTTTTTCCAATTTATAAACTTTTTTAAAACCATCATTGTGTAGATTGTTGTCAATTTTTTTAATGATATTTTGTATTACTATTATTATATTCATCAATATATCTTCACTTTATTATATTTAATTAGTGTTTTGGTTTCTAATTTAGAAATATTTTAAAACCCTGATAATTATTTGTATAGGCACTTGTACGTAATTCCCTTTTTCTATAACAATTATATGATTATTATTAAATTATTGTATCCATCAATATATTTGTGTTGATTTTATTGTATTCCATTGTAAGTTTTTTTTACAGGATCTATACATTTGAACTTTAGAAAACTATTGCTGTACAGAGACTTATGTTTTTCATAAAAAAGTACCAGTTTATATTGCAAGGATGTAGCTGTTCTGTATAATAATAAAAAAAATATTGGCAATATAACAATAAATATTCAATTTATTTAAAAAATAAAAAAAAGATATATGTTTATGGTTATATTTCTTAAAAAAATAAAACTCCTGACATACAGGCATATTTATACATCTTGTTGTATTGATTATTAATGGTTTGCTCTCATTTAATGTTGTAAGGTCTCACCTTCATCAATATATGTTCACTTTATTATATTTAATTAGTGTTTTGGTTTCTACTCGACATACTTTCTTAAACCCAGATTATTATTTGTAGATTTTAATACTTAACTCACTTTTTTGTATAGTATTTCTATGATTTTTATTATAATATTAATCATTATATTAAACAGTCAAATGCATGTTTATTTCATTGTATTTTATTTTTTAAATGTAAATACCTTTTTAAAACCTAGATCATTATTTGTAGATTTTATTTGTAAATTTTTTCTATATTTCAATTAATATTATATTCATCAGTAGAATATGTTTATTTAATTATATGTACTTTCTGTTTCTAATTGAAACACCTTTTTAAACCCAGATCATTATCTGCACATAATTGGACCAATCCTTTTTTCTATATTTATCTGATTATTATTACAATAATAATCACTACATTCATCAATAAAATAAGTTTATTTTATTGACCAAAATCATAATGTTACTGTTTCCAATTTAAAAATATTTTAAAACCCCGATAATTATTTGTATAGGCACTTGTACGTAATTCACTTTTTTCTATAACAATTACCGTATTTTCCGCACTATAAGGCGCACCTTCAATGAATGGCCTATTTTAAAACTTTGTTCATATATAAGGCGCACCGCATTATAAGGCGCATAGAATAGACGCTACAGTATAGAGGCTGGGGTTACGTTATGCATCACGTAGTTGCGAGACCTGTTGTGGCTCAATATTGGTCCATATATAAGGCGCACCGGATTATAAGGCGCACTGTCAGCTTTTGAGAAAATTGGAGGTTTTTAGGTGCGACTTATAGTGCGGAAAATACGGTATATGATTATTATAAAATTATTGTATGCATCAAAATATTTGTGTTGATATTATTGTATTTCATTGTAAGTTTTTTTTACAGGACCCATAAATTTGAACCTTAGAAAACTATTGCTGTACAGAGACTTATGTTTTTAATAAAAAAGTACCAGTTTATATTGCAAGGATGTAGCTGTTCTGTATAATAATAAAAAAAATATAGGTAATAACAAAATAAATATTTTATTTAATAAAACAAATAAATATATATATATATATATATATATATATATATATATATATATATATATATATATATATATATATATATATATATATATATATATATATATATATATATATATAGGCAATATAACAAAATAAATATTTTATTTAATAAAAAAATAATTAAAAAAAGATATTTATTTTTATTACGGAGCCCCTAAAACAGGGGTCACCAACCTTTTTGAAACCAAGAGCTACTTCTTGGGTAGTGATTAATGCGAAGGGCTACCAATTTGATACACACTTAAATAAATTGCCAGAAATAGCCAATTTGCTCAATTTACCTGTAACTCTATGTTATTATTAATAATTAATGATATTTACACTTAATTGAACGGTTTAAAAGAGGAGAAAACACGAAAAAAATGACAATTCAATTTTGAAACATAGTTTATCTTCAATTTCGACTCTTTAAAATTCAAAATTCAACCGAAAAAAAGAAGAGAAAAACTAGCTAATTCGAATCTTTTTGAAAAAATTAAAAAAAATAATTTATGGAACATCATTAGTAATTTTTCCTGATTAAGATTAATTTTAGAATTTTGATGACATGTTTTAAATAGGTTAAAATCCAATCTGCACTTTGTTAGAATATATAACAAATTGAACCAAGCTATATTTCTAACAAAGACAAATCATTATTTCTTCTAGATTTTCCAAAACAAAAATTTTAAAAGAAATTCAAAAGACTTTGAAATAAGATTCAAATTTGATTCTACGGATTTTCTAGATTTGCCAGAACAATTTTTTTGAATTTTAATCATAATAAGTTTGAAGAAATATTTCACAAATATTCTTCGTTGAAAAAACAGAAGCTAAAATGAAGAACTAAATTAAAATGTATTTATTATTCTTTACAATAAAAAAAATTAATTTACTTGAACACTGATTTAAATTGTCAGGAAAGAAGAGGAAGGAATTTAAAAGGTAAAAAGGTATATGTGTTTAAAAATCCTAAAATCATTTTTAAGGTTGTATTTTTTCTCTAAAATTGTCTTTCTGAAAGTTATAAGAAGCAAAGTAAAAAAATTAATGAATTTATTTAAACAAGTGAAGACCAAGTCTTTCAAATATTTTCTTGGATTTTCAAATTCTATTTGAGTTTTGTCTCTCTTAGAATTAAAAATGTCGAGCAAAGCGAGACCAGCTTGCTAGTAAATAAATAAAATTTAAAAAATAGAGGCAGCTCACTGGTAAGTGCTGCTATTTGAGCTATTTTTAGAACAGGCCAGCGGGCTACTCATCTAGTCCTTACGGGCTACCTGGTGCCCGCGGGCACCGCGTTGGTGACCCCTGCCCTAAAGGGACATGGGGGGGATTTTTTTTTAAATAATTTATTTATTTATTTTTTTTAGACATGTTTCTCATGCGCACGAGAAACTTTTTATAAAGTTATTTTAAAAAAACGTTCTCGTGCGCACGGGATACATGTCTAAAAAATAAATAAATTTTAAAAAATTATACATTTTTTATTTTTATTTTTTATAACTTTATAAAAAGTTTCTCGTGCGCACGAGATTCGTGTCTAAAAAAAATAAAAAAATATTTAAAAAAAAACAAACTTTCCTCCATGTCCTTTTAGGGGCTCCGTAGTTTATGGTTATATTTTAAAAAATTAAAAAAATTAAAACATGACATACGTACATCTTGTTATATTGTTTTTTAATTGTTTGCTCTCATCTAATGTTGTAAGGTCTCACCTCGATGGATCCTCCTCCATGGGGAAAGCTCCTTTCAGGTTGATGATGTTACTTTTGTTCTCAAACATCCCATAACTCAGAGTGATCTGACATGGAAGAGAAGAAGTCACGTCAAGAAGGTTCCAGAAGGTGAGAGACATGATGATGGCGATTGCTCCTTACCTGCTTGTGGATCTCAGAGCGCGAAACCTGCTGCAGGTTTTCCAGATGGGAGTGGAAGAGGTTGCTGCGGATCAGGGGCACGCCCAAGACCGACTCGATGATGTAACCGATGGTGCAGTCGTCCGGCAGGCGGATCTTTTCCGCCGTGTTCATGAAGTGGCCGCCGCTGGAGAGACGAGACACGGTTAAGGTAAGTGGTGATAAGACAACCTCTGATCGGTGACCGCGTTTCTTACCTGGCCCACGGGCTCATCTTCAGCGCCAAACCCCGACTAACGCAGAAGCCCGCCCCTCCGGTCGCAAACCAGAAGTTGACTGGTGTCTGTGGTGAAGAAGAAGACAAGACAAATGTAGAAAGGCTAACTTAATCCAAAAATGAGGTAAATTGGTGGTTTCCGCACCATCTTGTTGTCCCCCAGCCTCTCCGTGGCCTCGATGGGTCTGTCCAGGCTGGGTTTGCCGATGTACACGTCCTGGGTGTGCTGGTACTGGGACAGCTGCTTCAGTAGGGTGCGCACGTTCACGTAGTTGTCGTCGTCCACGTGACAGAACCACCTGGAAACACCATTTTTGGACATTTTAGCATCAAACTACCGTATTTTTTCATAGTTTGGCCGGGGGTGCGACTTATACTCAGGAGCGACTTATGTGTGAAATTATTAACACATTAGCGTAAAATATCAAATAATATTATTTAGCTCATTCACGTAAGAGACTAGACGTATAAGATTTCATGGGATTTAGCGATTAGGAGTGACAGATTGTTTGGTAAACGTATAGCATGTTCTATATGTTAGTTATTTGAATGACTCTTACCATAATATGTTACGTTAACATACCAGGCACGTTCTCAGTTGGTTATTTATGCCTCATATAACGTACACTTATTCAGCCTGTTGTTCACTATTCTTTATTTATTTTAAATTGCCTTTCAAATGTCTATTCTTGGTGTTGTTTTATCAAATACATTTCCCCCAAAAATGCGACTTATACTCCAGTCCGACTTATATATGTTTTTTTCCTTCTTTATTATGCATTTTCAGCCGGTGCGACTTATACTCCGAAAAATACGGTATATAGCACGTTTACAACAATTTTTTAATTGAACCAAAGTGCTTTACAAGTTAAAAAGCATAGAGCAAAAAAACAAAACAAAACAAAAAACAAACAGAGAACATAAACAATTAAAGCTGCAAGCAGCCTTGGTCGGGTCCGCATTTTGGCAGGTGCTAGTCCTAGGTGTCCCAATACTTTTGTCCAGTGGTAGTCCTGAGTGAGACCTACATAGAGGTTTTTGTTTCGTGTCTCTACGATATTCGTACTGGGAGTTAGAGGAAGTTGTGTCTGTGTCTTTTACATAGGTGCTGCGGCACAGTGGTTGTTTTCTTTGAAGGCGCGTAAAATCACAGCAGCGAAGCAACTTTAGTGCTGCGGGTCTTTGAAGGCTCGTAAAATCAAAACGGTAGCACGTATCAAAAATCCGTAAAGAACTTTTAATCAGAAGGGTTCAATCTCTCTCCTGTAGCAGTTTGAAGCCGAAACGACAAACGCGCTCAGAGGAGATAACGTTTGATGTTTGGTGACCGGTTGTAACAAAAATTTTGTTTTGAAGGAGGAATAGCAAACTTCCTGTTGATTTTTGCTGAAGGATGTCAATCTATGAAATGTAGGTCTAGGTGAGACCTACAAAGAGGTATTTGTTTCATGTCTCTAAGCCGTTCCTACCGGAAGTTACAAGCAGTTTTGTCTGAGTTTTCCTCTAAAAAGCAGTTTTGTCTCGGTTTTATTAAAAACATGCGCTAGAGCGCAATTTTGAGCTTTGGGGTTACATTTTTTTTTTAGATCGCAATTTCCAGCAGTCCCAATGTGTGTGTTAATTTTGGTGAGTTTTGAAGTATTTTAAAGGGGTCAAATTAGAGGTCAAAGAGGCAAAAATGAGTTTTTTTAGTACAATTTTGTCTTGAAGGGGAAATTGCCAACTTCCTGTTGGTTTTTGCCCAAGGATGTAAAATTATGAAATGTAGGTCTAAGTCTGACCTACATAGAGGTTTTTGTTTCATGTCTCTACGACCTTCCTAGTGGGAGTTACAGCCAGTTTGTTTTTGTTTTTTCCTAGGGGGCGCTAGAGCGCAATTTTGATTTTTGGTGTTTGGTTTTTTATTTTATTGAAATTTTCGCAGGTCCTGATGTGAGTCAAATTTGGTGAGTTTTGGAGCATGTTAAGTGGGTCAAATTAGCGTTTTTTGTGGCGGCAGAAGAATAAAGAATAATGAAAAGGTCCTGTGCGGACCCTAATAATAAAACCTTACAAATACAATAGGTTCCTTTGTACTGGGTACAGGGCGGACCCTAATAAATGAGCTAAACAAGATAGTGCGAAAGCAATGCGTAAAAGGGGTCGAATAAAAAGTAAAAATTGCGAAATAATAAAAGTGTGACAAATTGTAAAATTGAGAGTATTCTACCTTACTCTAGTGTCGCACATACCTTCTTTGTGGGGACATTTTGGATTAAAGTGTGTGTGTACGCAGTGGATTTTGTAAAGTTTGAAGATTCCTGCTCTGCCATTTAAATATGTAATTAATGAAAAAAAAAATAATAATAATATGCAATTAATATAGCCGATAACAATCAATCAATCAGGTTGCCTGAATGAAATTAAGGATGCCTAAGATTGCCTATCGAAAATACGAAATGGATTGTTCCACCTGGATAGCGGCAAACCTAACTTCGAACACTTCACATTAGGGTTGTCTGTCCTGATACCAATATTTTGGTACCAGTACCAAAATGTATTTTGAGGCTTTTCAATACTTTTCTAAATAAAGGGGACCACAAAAAATGGCATTATTGTCTTTATTTGAACAAAAAATCTTAGGGTACATTAAACATATGTTTATTATTGCAATTTTGTCCTTAAATAAAATAGTGAACATACTAGACAACTTGTCTTTTAGTAGTAAGTAAACAAACAAAGACTCCTAATTAGTCTGCTGACATATGCAGTAACATATTGTGTCATTTATACACCTATTATTTTGTACACATTATTAGGGACAAGTGGTAGAAAATGAATTATTAATCTACTTGTTCATTTACTGTTAATATCTGCTTATTTTCTCTCTTAACATGTTCTATCTACACTTCTGTTAAAATGTAATAATCACTTATTCTTCTGTTTGATATTTTACATTAGTTTTGGCTGATACCACAAATTTGGGTATCGATGCGATTCCAAGTAGTTACAGGATCCTACATTGGTCATATTCAAAGTCCTCATGTGTCCAGGGACGTATTTCCCGAGTTTATAAACATAATATGAATATGTAAAATTATTACTTTTTAAAGCAAAATGGTGACATTTGTCATATAAAACTCTGACTTTTATCACAACATTGCCAATTTTTGTGTTGTACTTGTAAAATAGTGACATTTTTTGAGTAAAATTACGACTTTTGTCATAATTTTGCAAAGTAAAAATTCCGATTGTTATTATGATATTGCAACATTTTTTAAAGTTTTCTTATAAAATTGTGACTTTTGTCGAGTAAAATTACGACTTCATAAAATTGCCAAAATGTTGGGCTTTATAAACTTAATATACATGTTAAAAAAACAAAAAAAGATTTTGTGATGCTAAAAAATATTGATGTAATCATAGTAGTATCGACTAGATACGCTCCTGTACTTGGTATCATTACAGTGGATGTCAGGTGTAGATCCACCCATGGCGTTTGTTTACATTATGACGCCGGTGAGCTACGGTGTGTAGTGAAGCATGTTTAGCTATTCCTCGTCCTGCAGGGATCATTTCTGTTTAAACATGTTCTATCTACACTTCTGTTAAAATGTAATAATCACTTATTCTTCTGTTGTTTGATGCTTTACATTAGTTTTGGATGATACCACAAATTTGGGTACCAAGTACCGTATTTTCAGACTATAAGTCAGTTTTTTTCAGTTTGGCCGGGCTCCAGTGCGACTTATATATGTTTTTTTCCTTCTTTATTATGCATTTTTGGCAGGTGCGACTTATACTCCAGTGCGACTTATACTCCGAAAAATACGGTAGTTACAGGATCCTACATTGGTCATATTCAAAGTCCTCATGTGTCCAGGGACGTATTTCCCGAGTTTATAAACATAATATGAACATGTAAAATTATTACTTTTGAAAGCAAAATGGTGACATTTGTCATATAAAACTCTGACTTTTATCACAACATTGCCAATTTTTGTGTTGTACTTGTAAAATAGTGACATTTTTTGAGTAAAATTACGACTTTTGTCATAATTTTGCAAAGTAAAAATTCAGATTGTTATTATGATATTGCAACATTTTTTAAAGTTTTCTTATAAAATTGTGACTTCTGTCAAGTAAAATTACGACTTCATAAAATTGCCAAAATGTTGGGCTTTATAAACTTAATATACATGTTAAAAAAACAAAAAAAGATTTTGTGATGCTAAAAAATATTGATGTAATCATAGTAGTATCGACTAGATACGCTCCTGTACTTTGTATCATTACAGTGGATGTCAGGTGTAGATCCACCCATGGCGTTTGTTTACATTATGACGCCGGTGAGCTACGGTGTGTAGTGAAGCATGTTTAGCTATTCCTCGTCCTGCAGTGATAATTTCTGTTTAAACATGTGCTATCTACACTTCTGTTAAAATGTAATAATCACTTATTCTTCTGTTGTTTGATGCTTTACATTAGTTTTGGATGATACCACAAATTTGGGTATCAATCCGATACCAAGTACCGTATTTTCAGACTATAAGTCACAGTTTTTTTTCAGTTTGGCCGGGCTCCAGTGCGACTTATATATGTTTTTTTCCTTCTTTATTATGCATTTTTGGCAGGTGCGACTTATACTCCAGTGCGACTTATACTCCGAAAAATACGGTAGTTACAGGATCCTACATTGGTCATATTCAAAGTCCTCATGTGTCCAGGGACGTATTTCCCGAGTTTATAAACATAATATGAATATGTAAAATTATTACTTTTGAAAGCAAAATGGTGACATTTGTCATATAAAACTCTGACTTTTATCACAACATTGCCAATTTTTGTGTTGTACTTGTAAAATAGTGACATTTTTTGAGTAAAATTACGACTTTTGTCATAATTTTGCAAAGTAAAAATTCCGATTGTTATTATGATATTGCAACATTTTTTTAAGTTTTCTTATAAAATTGTGACTTTTGTCGAGTAAAATTACGACTTCATAAAATTGCCAAAATGTTGGGCTTTATAAACTTAATATACATGTTAAAAAAACAAAAAAAGATTTTGTGATGCTAAAAAATATTGATGTAATCATAGTAGTATCGACTAGATACGCTCCTGTACTTTGTATCATTACAGTGGATGTCAGGTGTGGATCCACCCATGGCGTTTGTTTACATTATGACGCCGGTGAGCTACGGTGTGTAGTGAAGCATGTTTAGCTATTCCTCGTCCTGCAGTGATAATGATACTTGTAAGAAACTTACTTTATTTGTCGCCATGGAGACCAGGACTAGTGATTTAAAAGTAGCTGGACGTTAGCCGCTAGCTAGCTAGTCATGTCTTAAAGCACCTCTTCCTGAGGGCATTTCAGTGTTATTACTTGACCTTTATCTTTACTTTTTAAGCCAAAATGCGTCCGTTCTCCCTTTTCTGTCTACTTGTAAGTACTCTGTGTGTGTGCGCTGCCGAACATGCTCCTCTGCTTGTAAAACCAGCAATGTGACGACGCGCCGTCATGCCCGTTAAAAAAAGGGGGTGGCGGGGACCGGTACTTTTTAGAGGCGGTATAGTACCGACTATGATTCATTGGTATTGCGGTACTATTCTAGTACCGGTATAACGTACATCCCTACGACAAGTTATTTGATGTCATTTTGTGGCCCCTATATTGAATTTAATGTGGGTTTTTTTACGAAACAAAACCAATGTATTTTTGGTGTGTTAATGCCATCTTTAAAAAGTCACCTTTAGGGGTTTTGTGGAATTAGTGCGACTAGACCAGGGGTCGGCAACCCGCGGCTCCGGAGCCGCATGCGGCTCCTTGACCACTTTGATGCGGCTCAACTACATACATGCCGACCCCCCCCCCAATTTTCCCAGGAGACTTATGGATCTCAGTGTCTCTCATAGATTGCTCCCAGGGAAAAAATAATCCTATTTACACTCTAATTACTAAATAAAAGGCGTGCCCTAATCGCACTGCAGTAATTGTCCTCTATAGCATTTACATACAGCGTGCCAGTCCAGCCACATGTTGCATGTTGTTATTACTTGCACACATAGGAGACAGCAAAGCATACTTACTCATCAGCCACACAGCTTACACTGACGGTAGCCGTATCAAACAACTTTAACATTGTTACGTTACAAATATGCACCACACTGTGAACCCACACCAAAAAAGAATGAAAAACACATTTCTGGAGAACATCCCACCGTAACACAACATAAACACAACACAACCATTACCCAGAATCCCATGCAGCCCTAACTCTTCCGGTCTACATTATACACCCCTGCTACCACCAAATCCCCCCACACATCAACCCCCCCCTCCCCTCCCCCCTCTCCGTGCGTTGGTTGAGCGGAAGAGTTAGGGCTGCATGGGATTCTGGGTATTGGTACCGTCAGTGTAAGATGTGTGGCTGCTGAGGTAGTACGCCTTGCTGTCACTTACGTGAGCAAGCTGAAATTGCATTCTACGTGTGGTCGAGCAGCTACACTGTTAGGGCAGACTGTAGAGGGCGCCAAATGCAGTGTCATCACGCTCTGATATTCGGGAGTATTCCCGGGAAAAATGAGAGGGTTGGCAAGTATGACGCTATCAAGCGCCATTCATTCAAAACTCGCGGGCTGCACTAACATCAAATTTCCACATTAAAGTGCGTGCCGGTGCGTGTGTCGGAGACCCCTGGTTAACATAGCACAAAGCATTTAAGCTTTGTATGCGGTGTTTTTCATTTTAAATTTAAAAATTTTTTTTGTGGCTCCCATTACTTTCATTAATTTGTGAAACTTGCCAAAATGGCTCTTTGAGTGGTAAAGGTTGCCGACCCCTGGACTAGACACTTACTTCTTGCTGGACTCGATGAACTTGTCGTACTCCACGGCCATCTTGCAGGACAGGGCCTGTCTGCTGTGAGCGGCGGAGCAGTTGGTGTTGATGGCGTGACTCCCTGCGGCCACACATGAAGGAGGAAGAGTCGTGAAACATAAACGCCTGTGTCAACGCAAGCCGATGTGTTCTTGGCGGGAACTTCCACAGAGACAGATGTGTCCGGCGACCCTTTAAGGCGCGACGCGCTTAAAAGTCAACACTTGCGTCTGCGCGGGCGGAAAAAAATCCCCGCCAAATCGTGACACTCACCGATTTTCCGTTTGAGCTCTTCGTCCTCGCCGTCCGTGAAGATGTATGTCTGTAGACAAAGAGAAAGGAACGAATTAACGGTGTGTTCATTATGTGTGACAGGTCACAATATTAACAAAAAAATCACCTAAAAAAGTAAAAAGAATGAGCAAACTTTAAACGGAATGAGAAAAAGCTAACATTTTGATACTAATAAGTAGGGATGTCGATAAATGCTTTAAAATGTAATATCGGAAATATTCGGTATCGGTTTCAAAAAGTACAATTTATGACTTTTTAAAACGTCGCTGTGTACTCGAACGTAGGGAGAAGTACAGAGCGCCAATATAATATCTACACATATCTACAGCTTTTCACACACTTAAGTGAATGCAAGGCATACTGGTCAACAGCCATACAGGTCACACTGAGGGTGGCCGTACAAACAACTTTCACACTGTTACAAATACGCGCCACACTGTGAACCCACACCAAACAAGAATGACAAACACATTTCGGGAGAACATCCGCACCGTAACACAACGTAAACACCACAGAACGAATACCCAGAACCCCTTGCAGCACTAACTCTTCCAGGACGCTGCAATATACACCCGCCGCTACTTTTTTTCCATAACTTGAGTTGATTTATTTTGGAAAACCTTGTTACATTGTTTAATGCATCCAGCGGGGCATCACAACAATGTGTTAATTCCACGACTGTATATATCGGTATCGGTTGATATCGGAATCTGTAATTAAGAGTTGGACAATATCGGATATCGGCGAAAAAGCCATTATCGGCCATCTCTACTAATAAGTAATAATAATACATCACCTACAACACAAAGCTGACACAAAATGTATTCCTTAATTATATATTTCTGTTTTAGCTTTTTTTTTTTAATACAAAAATATCAAATTGTCCCCTGCATGCTTGGTGGATAAAAAAGTTTGCAGGGAATTAGAAGTACAGAACATCAGCTCGCGAGAATACAGAAATAGCTAAGATAGCGTTAGGATCAGCTCGCGAGAAAACGTAAGTTATCATTTTGCTAACAAGAAGCGTAGCAAAAAAAGTTGATTTGCCTAACATTCCTTGTTATTTGCTAGCAGGCTGACGCTAATGCTAAGCTAGATCGATCGATGATAGTTTTTTAAGAAAAATTTTACGGTAATGTGTTAATAATTTCACACATAAGTCGCTCCTGAGTATAAGTCGCACCCCCGGCCAAACTATGAAAAAATTGCGACTTATAGTCCGAAAAATACGGTAGATAACAAGATAGTGATATGTATCTCTTACACTAATATGATACATACTGTAGCAGGATAGCATAATTTACCAGTCTTACTTGCTACCTGGTGCTAATGCTAATGCTAAGCTAGATCGATCGATCGATCGATCGTTTTTAAAGAAAAGTATATGTAAATAACAAGCTAGTGATATGTATTTCTTACACTAACATGATACATAGCTGGATAGCGTAATTTAGCAGTTTGACTTGCTAGCTGGTGCTAACGCTAATGCTAAGGTCGATCGATAGATGCTAGTTTTTAGAGAAAAAGTATATATGTAGATAACAAGCTAGTGATATGTATTTCTTACACTAACATGATACATAGCTGGATAGCGTAATTTAGCATTTTGACTTGCTAGCTGGTGCTAATGCTAAGCTAGATCGATCGATCGATAGATGCTAGCTTTTTAAGAACAAGTACATGTAGATAACAAGCTAGTGATATGTATTTCTTACACTAAAAATATACATAGCTGGATAGAGTAATTTACAAGTCTGACTTGCTAGCTGGTGCTAACGCTAATGCTATTGATTAGCTCGGTAAAAGCAAATATTTTTATAAGATATGTGACGTTTACACATAACTTATTGTATTTATTTAGTTGACTGAACTCAGCTACCCTAAAACCTGGAGCTGGCTAATGCTCGATGGATAGAAAAAGGTGCAGGTGTACGCTAGCCCCCATGATGCATCTTGCTTCCCTTCACTTTAAGACAAACCGCCCCCGATTAGCAGCGTTCAGCGTATCTTTTATGTCGCCCGAGTTAAACAACCTCCTGCTCCCATAAAGGCCCATTGTGCCGCCCGTCTCTACTCTCTCCATGGCAACCGCACAGCCGCCCCAGAAGCATCCCAGACCCTGGAACAAAACGGGCGGGGGGCGAGGCAGACTGTCCGCCCACCTTCTTGCAGACCCTATTCATGCATCCCAATTATCATCATCACCCCCTTTTCCCACCCAACTATGTGACTTGAGGCGCTTTTTAAAACAAAAACAAAAAAAAAGACTTTTGTGCGTGCAACGCTCGACAGGTGCTCGCCCCAACAGTCTGTTTACACTCCAGGTGAGGCAGCACCTGCCGGGCGGCACGCTACTTTAGCCACGTGTCTATACACGCCGCCTCACAACGCCTTCTCCTCACCGCCCCGTCCCTGCAAAACCAGAGGCGCCTGGCTGTGTTTGTGCGGCAAACATCTTAAGTGGAGCGCCATGAGACTTTATTTGCTTTGGGGCGGCGGTTGCCCGGGCAAGTCCTCTCGACTCCATGTCTGTGTGCACCAGCTAATGTCAAAGTGCTTTGCACCGGGGGCCACATCGCAGTTATGTTTGGCCCTAGTGAATACTATTATTACACAATTTTTGCATTTTATTAGATTTTTTTAACACTAAAATGTAAAAAAAAAATATGGTAAGTTGCAATAATTTCACCCTAAAATGTAGTGTATATTACTGTAAATGGACAAACAGTACTGCTGTTTTTATGCTAAAAAATCAGCTAATTTGCCAGAATTTTACTGTAAAACTTACATTAGTTTTTTTTACTGTAAATAGAAAAAAAGTGCATTTTTACAGTAAAATTTTGGCACCTGAGCTGCATGTTTGGTTGTTTTTTTTTACCGCAAATCAACAACTGTAGATTTTTCGATGTATTACAGTAAATGCCAAAACGGCATTACATTATTATTATTACATTATTACAGTAAAAAAGTAAAGTTTTTTTTCATTTCGAGAAAAATGCGGTAAAAACCACAGTAAATTTGACAATTTTACACTTAAATTTATTGCTACTTTTGCATTGCACAATTGGATGGATAACTTGCTTCAAAATTATTATTATTAGTATTTTTTTTCTATTTAAAAAATGGTTTGAATGTTTGATAATATATTTTTGCATAGTTAGACAATATTTAAGTGAACTTAATTTGCGATTACATGGAGTACATTTTTTTTCTCCCAAAATAGAAAGATGTTTTGGTGTATTACTGTAAATGCCAAAACGGCCCCACAGTTTATTACAGTAAAAAAGTAAAGGTTTTTTCATTTTGAGAAAAATGCGGTAAAAACCACAGTAAAGTTCACAATTTTACAATTAAATTTATTGCTACTTTTACATTGCACAATTTGATGGATAACTTGCTTTGAAATCATTATTATTAGTATTTTTGTACTATTTCAAAAATGGTCTTAATGTTGGATAATATATTTTTTGCATAATTAGACAATATTTAAGTAACTTAATTTGCGATTACATGGAGTACATTTTTTTCTCCCAAAATGGAAATATTTTTGGGTGTATTACTGTAAATGCCAAAACGGCACCACAGTTTATTACAGTGAAAAAAAAGTACAGGTTTTTTCATTTCGAGAAAAATGCAATAAAAACCACAGTAAATTTCACAATTTTACAATTAAATTTATTGCTACTTTTACATTGCACAATTTGATGGATAACTTGCTTTGAAATCATTATTATTAGTATTTTTTTGTATTTAAAAAATGGTTTGAATGTTTGATCATATATTTTCGCATAATTAGACAATATTTAAGTAACATTATTTGCGATTACATGGAGTAAAATTGTTTTCTCCCAAAATAGAAAGATGTTTTGGTGTATTACTGTAAATATCAAAACGGCCCCACAGTTTATTACAGTAAAAAAGTAAAGGTTTTTTCATATCGAGAAAAATGTGGTAAAAACAATAATAAATTTCACATTTTTACAATTAAATTTATTGCTACTTTTACATTGCACAATTTGATGGATAACTTGCTTTGAAATCATTATTATTAGTATTTTTTTCTATTTAAAAAATGGTTTGAATGTTTGATAATATATTTTCGCATAATTAGACAATATTTAAGTTAACTTAATTTGCGATTACATGGAGTACATTTTTTTTCTCCCAAAATGGAAATATTTTTGGGTGTATTACTGTAAATGCCAAAACGGCACCACAGTTTATTACAGTAAAAAAAAAGTACGAGTTTTTTCATTTCGAGAAAAATGCGGTAAAAACCACAGTAAATTTCCCAATTTTACAATTAAATTTATTGCTACTTTTGCATTGCACATTTTGATGGATAACTAGCTTTGAAATTGTAATTATTAGTATTTATTCCTATTTGAAAAATGGTTTGAATGTTTGATAATATACTTTTGCATAATTAGACAATATTTAAGTTAACATAATTTGCGATTACATGAAGTATGTGTATTTTTTTTTCTACCAAAATAGAAAGAAAGAATACAAATATTGTAAGAAAAGTTACAGTACTTTATTGAAACATATTATTTCCAGGCTTTCCAGGGCCAAATAAAATGAAGTGGCGGGCCTTGAGTTTGACACCTGTGCTCCAAAACTTTTGTCAGTAATTTTAGTGGGGAAAAAAACAATAATTTGGAGTAATATTTCACACTATCAAACACTAGAAATATGCTGTGGAATGAGACTAATTTACTTCTAGACTACAATTTTACAGTAAAAAATTGGCATCTGAGTTGCTAGTTTGTTTTTTGTTTTTTTACCACAAATCAACAAGTGTAGATTTTTGGGTGTATTACTGTAAATGCCAAAACAGCAACACAGTTTATTACAGTAAAAAAAAGTAGTTCATTTAGCGAAAAATGCTGTAAAAACCACAGTAAATTTCACAATTTTACCATGAAATCTATTGCTACTTTTACATTGCACAATCTGATGGATATCTAGCTTTGAAATCATTATTATTAGTATTTATTTCTATTAAAAAAATTGTTTTAATGTTGGATAATATATTTTTGCATAATTAGACAATATTTAAGTTAACATAATTTGCGATTACATGAAGTACATGTATTTTTTTTCTACCAAAATAGAAAGAAAGACAAAATTTAATAAAAAAAAGTCACAGTACTTTATTGATAAATATTTGCAGGCTTTCGAGGGCCAAATAAAATGAAGTGGCGGGCCACATCTGGCCCCCGGGCCTTGAGTTTGACACCTGTGCTCTAAAACCTTTGTCACTAAATTTAGTGGAAAAAAAACAATAATTTGGAGTAATATTTCAAGTTATCAAACACTAAAAACATGCTGTGCAATGAGACCAATTTACTTCTAGACTACAATTTTACAGTAAAATTGTGTTTTTTTTGTTTTTTTTACCGCAAATCAACAACTGTAGATTTTTGGGTGTATTACTGTAAATGCCAAAACAGCACCACAGTTTATTACAGTAAAAAAAAGTTGTTCATTTAGCGAAAAATGCTGTAAAAACCACAGTAAATTTCACTATTTTACCATTGAATCTATTGCTACTTTTACATTGCACAATCTGATGGATAACTTGCTTTGAAATCATAATTATTAGTATTTATTTCTATTAAAAAAATTGTTTTAATGTTGGATAATATATTTTTGCATAATTAGACAATATTTAAGTTAACATAATTTGCGATTACATGGAGTACATGTATTTTTTTTCTACCAAAATAGAAAGAAAGACTACATTTAGTAAGACAAGTTACAGTACTTTATTGATACATATTATTTCCAGGCTTTCGAGGGCCAAATAAAATGAAGTGGCGGGCCACATCTGGCCCCCGGGCCTTGAGTTTGACACCTGTGTTCTAAAACCTTTGTCAGTAAATTTAGTGGGAAAAAAACAATAATTTGGAGTAATATTTCAAGTTATCAAAACACTAAAAACATGCTATGCAATGAGACTAATTTACTTCTAGACTACAATTTTACAGTAAAATTTTGTTTTTTTTACCGCAAATCAACAACTGTAGATTTTTCTGTGTATTACTGTAAATGCCAAAACAGCAACACAGTTTATTACAGTTAAAAAAAGTAGTTCATTTAGCCAAAAATGCTGTAAAAACCACAGTAAATTTCACAATTTTACCATTGAATCTATTGCTACTTTTACATTGCACAATTTGATGGATAACTAGCTTTGAAATCATTATTATTAGTATTTATTTATATTTTTTAAAAATGGTTTGAATTAGGGATGTCCGATAATGGCTTTTTGCCGATATCCGATATTGTCCAACTCTTTAATTACCGATACCGATATCAACCGATACCGATATCAACCGATTTATGCAGTCGTGGAATTAACACATTATTATGTCTAATTTGGACAACCAGGTATGGTGAAGATAAGGTACTTTTTTAAAAATAAAATAAAATAAGATATCTAAATTAAAAACATTTTCTTGAATAAAAAAGAAAGTAAAACAATATAAAAACAGTTACATAGAAACTAGTAATTAATGAAAATGAGTAAAATGAACTGTTAAAGGTTAGTACTATTAGTGGACCAGCAGCACGCACAATCATGTGTGCTTACGGACTGTATCCCTTGCAGACTGTATTGATATATATTGATATATAATGTAGGAACCAGAATATTGATAACAGAAAGAAATGGGGGAGGGACGTTTTTTGGGTTGGTGCACTAATTGTAAGTGTATCTTGTGTTTTTTATGTTGATTTAATAAAAAATTAATAAAAAATGTAAAAAAAAAACGATACAGATAATAAAAAAACCGATACCGATAATTTCCGATATTACATTTTAACGCATTTATCGGCCGATAATATCGGCAGGCCGATGTTATTGGACATCCCTAGTTGGAATGTTTGATTTAAGTTAACATAATTTGCGATATATATTTTTTTCTTTCCAAAATAGAAAGAGACTACATTTAGTAAGACAAGTTACAGTACTTTATTGATACATGTTATTTCCAGGCTTTCTAGGGCCAAATAAAATAAAGTGGCGGGCCACGTCTGGCCCCCGGGCCTTGGGTTTGACCCCTGTGAGCTAATGGCAGATGGCGAGGCGCAGAAGCTGATCGGTCAATCAAAAAGTACGTGTCCACCTGCCCCCAAGACCTCCACCCTCTATGTCAGGGGTGGGCAATTAATTTTCACCGGGGGCCGCATAAGCAACCCGAGCACTGCTGGAGGGCCACACGACAATATTTCAATTAAATTTTGCTCAATATTATTTTTGATATACCATAAGATAAATAATAATGATGATAATAATTAATAATAATAATAATAATTTCATTTAACCTAACTTAACTTTATACAAAAGCAGATTGCTTTTTAAGGTCACTTTATCCTGCATTATCCAACATTTTCCCCCATCAGATTTGGACAACCATCTGTTGTTAAAAATAGTTTTTAATCATATCTATTCTATATTGTTTTTTATATTGGTTTTATATGTAATTGTTTTTTTCTTTTTATTCAGTCATTGGTGGAGCTAAGGATAATATTTGAATATTGTTTGTAATATTGTTGTGCAGCACTTTGGAAACATTTTGTTGTTTAAATGTGCTATATAAATAAAGTGGATTGGATTGTCACACCTGCCAGCGTGTCCCAACACGCATTTACCTCTGTGAACAAGTCATTACCTGTGGTTGTCTCTTTAATTGACTGCATCAGAGCTCTCATCCAAAGTTAGCGAAAAACAGTCCTGTCTCTGGGCATTATCAGCGCAACAAAGTCCAATAAGCACTCCTTAATAAACTCTCCGTCAGAAAACGCCTTACTTTTTCTGGCGCTTTTGTGAGAAATGACGAAACTTGTCCTGACGGCTGCATCTCTGGGGGTGTGAAATATGGCACAAAGTCCTTGTTGGGTTTGCAGTTTTACCATCAACGCATCAGCCTCCCTTGCGCGCGCTACATCAGACACATTCCGGTATTTTCCCTCGTGTTTCTTCGTGTAGTGGCGATTAAAATGATATTTAAACACAGCAAGCTGTGTACCACACATTAAGCACACGGCTTTACCATTAATTTATGTAAAGAAATACTTGGCAGTCCATGTCTTGTTGGAAACACGCCATTCCTCATCAACTTTTCTTTTTTTAGCGTCTCATCACTTGTCTCTATGCACCTTCACTCACAGGTTCCCCCCGGACATACGGCATAAATAACACATTTCAAAATAAAAGCAGCACAGTTGTATTGCACGCACGACATAGATGTTTTTTAAACTTTATTTTGTAATTTGTAATTGCGCCGTTCAATTCACTCACAATCGCACACGCGCATACGTCCACACGGAAGTAATACAAATAACGCTTTTCAAAACAAAAGCAGCACTGTTGTATTGCACAGTCGACATAGATACTTTTTTAAATTTATTTTGTAATTTATGATTGGCCTCACGCGGGCCGGACAGGGATGCGCAAAGGGCCGGATGCGGCCCGCGGGCCGTACAATGCCCAGGTCTGCTCTATGTGGAGTGAATAGAACAATGTGGGACTTTTCATTCTGAGGAAAATCCTCCACTGGGGTGAGTTTCTAAATATGTTTGCTTGCATTTGCATTCAGCTGCAGGAGTTAAGCCCCTCCCCCCTTAGCCCCCTCGCCTTTGTTTGTAAACGGCAACTTTCACTGCATGCAAATGAAAGTATCTGTGCAGCAGAGATAAGGGGAGGGAGGTCAGGGGTGGCTTGGCATGGCCCCCGTCGGAGTGCGCGGTGCCTGGATGGCTGCCTCCAGCGCCACAGGAAGGAAGCCCACTGGCGGGCACCCTTCCCTCTATTGAGCACCCCAGACTCCATTGTAGTATAAAAAGTGCTTCTAAAACAAATATGTACTGAATTCCACCCATTTACGAATTTAGGCAGCCATTGTTGGATCGCTGGCTCCTTCTATTCTAAAACAAAGTGTATTCGGTAGAGTGCAAGATTTAGTAACGGGGGTGTGTATTGTAGCGTCTCGGAAGAGTTAGTGCTGCAAGGGGTTCTGGGTATTTGTTCTGTTGTGTTACGGTGCGGATGTTCTCCCGAAATGTGTTTGTCATTCTTGTTTGGTGTGGCTTCACAGTGTGGCGCATATTTGTAACAGTGTTAAAGTTGTTTATATGGCTACCCTCAGCGTGACCTGTATGGCTGTTGACCAAGCATGCGTCGCATTCACTTAAGTGTGTGTGAAAGCCGCATATATTATGTGACTGGGCCGGCACGCTGTTTGTATGGAGGAAAAGCGGACGTGACGACAGGTTGTAGAGGACACCTTTAAGGCCCGCCCCCAATATTGTTGTCCGGGTGGAAATCGGGAGAAATTCGGGAGTCTCCCAGGAAAATCGGGAGGGTCGACGGCGTCTTCTCCCCCGTCATCTTTGTTGTAGCGGTGTAGCGTGCAAGGACGGGAGTGGAAGAAGTGTCAGAAGATGGCGCTAACTGTTTTAATGACATTCACACTTTACTTCAATCAATAACGGAGCAGCATCTCCTCATCCGGAAACAACAACAACACCGGAAATGTGTCCCGTGAAAAAAACGTCCAACCGGAACTCTCTAATAACTAAAGTTCCTTGGGTGAATAATGTAAACTCACTACACCGGTATGTTTTAGCGCTTTCATGGCGAGTTTACTGACAGATATAAGTAAGAACTTTACACTACTTTATGTTAGAAATGGCAACAGCGGAGGATGAATGTCCCATAACAAGAAGATAGAGAAAAAGAAGAAGCTTATCCAAATTTTCAGGACTTATGCAGATCCCAAATACAGATCAGCAGGTACCAGAAGGTAAGAAAAGTTGCTTTTGCATAATATTGCGAAACAAAACGCCAGATAATATGTCTTACCTTATACACACACCATAATAATACTCCTATGTTGAAGCACAGTACAATCCATCAAGTGGTGCAGCTTCATAGCTTACCAAAGTCCTACTAAAACATTTTGATAGATTTTTGACCGCCGTGTGTAATGTTCTATATTTTCAATGGAACATATAACATTTTGGTGTTTACTTGACTCATATTGCAGTCTACACGCATCTCTTATGTGTGACTGCCATCTACTGGTCACTCTTATCATTACACCATGTACCAAATGATATAGCTTCGAGGTCGGTAAGCACAACCAAAATGTTTCCGTGCATTAGGTGCACCAGGGTTATAAGGCGCACTGTGGAGTTTTGAGAAAATGAAAGGATATTAAGTGCGCCTTATAGTCCGAAAAATACGGTACATAAATGTATCACACGAGAAAGAATATTAATAGTACAATGCTAATAATATTTATTTAAATACGACACAAAAATAAGTTACAAAACTATACTCTGAATTAGAGATGTCCGATAATATCGGCCTGCTGATATTATCGGCCGATAAATGCTTTAAAATGTAATATCGGTAATTATCGGTATCGTTTTTTTTATTATCGGGTTTTTAAAAAAAAAAACAATTAAATCAACATAAAAAAACAAGATACACTTACAATTAGTACACCAACCCAAAAAACCTCCCTCCCCCATTTACACTCATTCACACAAAAGGGTTGTTTCTTTCTGTTATTAATATTCTGGTTCCTACATTATATATCAATATATATCAATACAGTCTGCAAGGGATACAGTCCGTAAGCACACATGATTGTGCGTGCTGCTGCTCCACTAATAGTACTAACCTTTAACACTTAATTTTACAAATTTTCATTAATTACTAGTTTCTATGTAACTGTTTTTATATTGTTTTACTTTCTTTTTTATTCAAGAAATTTTTTTTAATTTAATTTATCTTATTTTATTAATTTTTTTAAAAAGTACCTTATCTTCACCATACCTGGTTGTCCAAATTAGGCATAATAATGTGTTAATTCCACGACTGTATATATCGGTATCGGTTGATATCGGTATCAGTAATTCAGAGTTGGACAATATCGGAATATCGGGAAAAAAGCCATTATCGGACATCTCTACCTAGCATAGTATATTTTGAAAACTTTGAATATTCAATGTTTAACTTCAAAGTGAAATATGTCTAATTCGGGAGAATGACATTTAGATTCCCTTTGAAGTTAAACATTGAATATTCAAAGTTTTCAAAATATAGTATGCTAGGTAGAGATGTCCGATAATGGCTTTTTTTCCGATATTCCGATATTGTCCAACTCTTAATTACAGATTCCGATATCAAGCGATACCGATATATACAGTGGTGGAATTAACTCATTATTATGCCTAATTTTGCTGGATGCATTAAACAATGTAACAAGGTTTTCCAAAATAAATCAACTAAAGTTATGGAGAAAAAAAATGCCAACATGGCACTGCCATATTTATTATTGAAGTCACAAAGTGCATTATTTTTTTTAACATGCCTCAAAACAGCAGCTTGGAATTTGGGACATGCTCTCCCTGAGAGAGCATGAGGAGGTTGAGGTGGGCGGGGTGGGAGGGTGTATATTGTAGAGTCCCGGAAGAGTTAGTGCTGCAAGGGGTTCTGGGTATTTGTTCTGTTGTGTTTATGTTGTGTTACGGTGCGGATGTTCTCCCGAAATGTGTTTGTCATTCTTGTTTGGTGTGGGTTCACAGTGTGGCGCATATTTGTAACAGTGTTAAAGTTGTTTATACGGTCACCCTCAGTGTGACCTGTATGGCTGTTGACCAAGTATGCATGGCATTCACTTGTGTGTGTGAAAAGCCGTAGATATTATGTGACTGGGCCGGCACGCAGAGGCAGTGCCTTTAAGGTTTATTGGCGCTCTGTACTTCTCCCTACGTCCGTGTACACAGCGACGATACCGATAATTTTGAAACCGATACGATAATTTCCGATATTACATTTAAAAGCATTTATCAGCCGATAATTATCGGACATCCCTAAGGCTAGGGCTACACTCAAGTAATGTATTGACTACTTTGTTCGAGTAATCAAGTAATGGATTCAACTTGAAAGAAATGAAGAATGAAGGCCATGGCAAGCAGACTAAGCAAAGTGCGTTTTACCCGATTAATCGAATAAACTAATCGATAGGTCACTAAAACAATCGATGGCTGTAGCCATGGTGAAGACATCTGTCTGACTCTGGTTGCCAAAAATGATGGCCTAAAGCAGCGCAGATGTTCATCAGCTGAGCGTGAGAATGAATGACGCTGGCTATGTGCGGCCATATGTACACGGTGGGAACCGGGAGCATCCTTTGTTCCGTGTCTCCTGACCACCTGGCGTTGTCCCCCCCGCCCCCCTCCCTTGCAGGAAACTCCCTCTTGCATTGTAGCCCATACACCATGTCTCTATCTTTTTCCTTATTGTCACCAGCTGCCCTGCACCACTTTTTCTTTTCACTACAGTCGTTAGAGATCTTAACTCGCGGCCATTACCAGCAATTAGCCTGCCCCTTTCAACCACACATGCACAGCTATAAACGTACCAAAAGCATGCTCAAACAGAGCCCAGACCTAAATCCAATAGAAAACCTGTGGTGTGGCCTAACACTTTCCATGCATCTTCACATGGGATGATAGCCCCCCCCCCCACCCCCCATCTGCAGGATGTAAACCACTTTAACCGAGCGTCTTTGTCGGGACACATTTTCACACGCACCCCCTTTTTTTTTGTCCGCGTCCCCCTTCTCGAAGGAAGCCCCCCGTCACCTCCGTACGCTTGACCCAGACTCGGCTCTAGTGTTCCCATGGAGAAAAAGAGGGGAGACTAGGCGCTGGGAAAGCTCTTCCCACCCCCCACCCCCCCAAAAAGACGGCCTTTGTTCCTCCTTCATGGTTTGGAAAGAAAGGGGGACAGGAGTTGTGGTGCTGGCTTGCAGAAAGAAGCATCTGGGGGGGGGGGCTTGGAAAAAAAACCCACCCCTCTCCCCAAAAAAGAGAGGGGTGTCAAACTCATTTTAGATCGGGGGGCCACATGGAAAAAAATCTACTCCCCAAGTGGGCCGGACTTGTAAAATCACAGCACGATAACTTAAAAATAAAGACGACTTCAGATTGCTTTCTTTGTTTAGAAAATAGAACAAGCACATTTTGAAAATGTACAAATCATAATGTTGTTGTTTTTTTACACTTACATGTTGCGGTTAATAGTGTTCTACGTTTATGTGTCATTATTTATACTTTCTGAATAAATTTTCTCTCCCTGACCACCTGAGGGCACCACAGACTGTGGATGTTTTTAAAAAAAAAGCTTAAAAACCCTTCTTTTAAACAAATATTTTTTTTACATATATGCATACTAGGGCTGCAACAACTAATCGATTAAAATCGATTATAAAAATAGTTGCCGATTAATTTAGTCATCGATTCATTGGATCTATGCTATGCACATGCGTGGAGGCTACTTTTTAAAAAAAAAAAAAAAAATTTAATAAACCTTTATTTATAAACTGCAACATTTACAAACAGCTGAGAAACAATAATCAAAATAAGTATGGTGCCAGTATGCTGTTTTTTTTCAATAAAATACTGGAAAGGATAGAAATGTAGTTTGTCTCTTTTATCAGATTATTAATTGATTGATCGAAGTAATAATCGACAGATTAATCGATTATCAAATTAGTTGCAGCCCAAATGCATACTAGTTCTAGCTATTAGGCTGTTCTAGTTTTTATTTTTAATTTATTTTATCATCGGTTTATTAGTTTTTAATACACTGTTTGCTCAATGTAAAGTGCTTTTTACAAATAAAATCTATTATTATTATTAGTAAATTGTGATAATGTTTGCGAGTCAACTCATTGGCGTTCATTTTCAATCTATCAAGATAAAAAAAAAGAATATAAAAAATCAAATTACAGGATGTTATTTATGAGCGCTTTGAGTACACTGTAAAAAAAAAAATTCTGTAAAAAAACGGTCATCTACTGGCTGCCAAACGAAAACCATAAAATTAAAGTAAAACATTGTGAACCAAATAATGATCAAAAATATAATTACAGAAATTTTCATGAAACGTTTTACGGAAAAATATCGTAATATTACATGAATTTGAAAGTGATTTAAGAAAACAGAAAATGTTATGTATAATTAATTTGGTATTTTTGTGTAAAAAAAAAAAAAAAAGAAATATACATAGTTTGTCATTACTGGCATATTACTTAAAATAACAGGCGGATTGTTTATTTACAGATAATGTCTTCAATTCTACAGTTTTATAAACTATTTAAAAAAATAGAAAAATTACATTAGAAATTTAGAGTAAATTAACCATATAAATAGGATTTTTTTTTTACAGTGCATCTAATAATAGAAAAGCGCGATATAAAATCTAATCCATTATTATTATTATTATAGTTTGCTCATTTCCCTCAACTGGTGTACATACATCACGTGGTTTGGGGGTTAAATCACCAAAAATGATTCCCGGGCGCGGCCACCGCTGCTGCTCACTGCTCCCCTCACCTCACCTCCCAGGGGGTGATCAAGGGTCAAATGCAGAGAATAATTTCCCCACACCCAGCGTGTGTGTGTGTGACAATCATTGGTACTTTAACTTTGTTTACATATGTAGCATCATCTACAAAGATACACATAATTGGTATTGCGACATCTAGTGGACACATTTAGAACAGCAGTTTCTTTCATTCAAAAATTCCGGCTCATTTTTATACTTAGCAAATTTGGGCCCGTGGGTCGTACGTTTGACACCCCTTGCGTAATAGAAAGAGGGGCTCCCTCATTAAAAGTGTGCATCACTCAGAAAATAATGGAAAGTGCACAAAAGGAGGGGCATAAAGACCCAGCAATAATTAATGATTATTAATATAATTATGAATAAAGTCTACCTGCTGCATGCTTCTGGAGATCCAAGTGTCCAGCAGGAGGTTCAGCCTGGCCTGGTGGAACTTCTTGGTGGTCTTCACCGCGATGAACAGGTCGTTGGGGCTGATGTCTTCCGCCGGCGGAGGTGAGGCGTGAGCACCCGCGCTCTCCGAGCCGGGGGTTCCCTCCGCGGGCTTCTCCGCCTCCCTCCGCCCGCGGTTCAGCTTGCTGAAGTACGCCGAGAATCCCTTCTGCCCGGCGGCGCCGCTGTCCCGCTCGGTGCGCGTCCCCCGGAGGGTGCTCTCCGCATAAGCCCGGTGATGCCGCACGGCGACCAGCAGCGTGAGTAGGCAAAGACCCGCAGTGGTGGCCACGCAGATGGCGGTCTTCTTCCCGTTGTTTTTTAACATAATTCAACTATTTTAATGACAAAAACGATTAACCATTTCTAATTTAAAGTCCATACGGTAACTTTTGGTGTCCTCTTGCGTGCCCTCTTCTGTGCATTGCTACCCAGCGAATGGCCGCTACGTCACAGCAGCCCTTATATATAAGCTTTGACGCTAACCACGCCCCCTGGGAGGAGTTTCACCAAGGCCACGCCCTGTCTAAGATAACCGCACGCAGGATGTTCGCTCGAGGCTGTTTCGTTTTACAGTTGAAAGATAAGATGGAAAAAAAAAAGAAGTTTTATTGTCATCTGAGTCAAACATCTAAGAGTTTCCGACAAGAACCAAAAAAGATAATATAATTAATAATAATAATAGATTTTATTTGTAAAAAGCACTTTACATTGAGCAAACAACCTGAAAGTGCTACAGTGTATTGAATTATAATAATAATAATAATAAAAAGATAATAAAAAAAATTCAAACTAGAACAGCCTAATAGCTAGAACTAGTATGCATATATCTATAAAAAGGCTTTTTTTTAAAGAAGGGTTTTTAAGCCTTTTTTTAAAAGCATCACTATGTAAAAGCGCTTTGAGTCACTAGAGAAAATCGCTATATAAATATTTAAAAAAACACATTGCACAGCATGTTTCCAGTGTTTGATAGTGTGAAATATTACTCCAAATTTTTGTTTTTTTTACACTAAATTTACTGACAAAGGTTTTAGAGCACAGGTGTCAAACTCAAGATGCCCGCCACTTCTTTTTATTTGGCCCTCGGAAGCCTGGAATTAATATATATCAATAAAAGTGCTGTACTTTTCTTACTAAATATATTATTTATTTCTATTTTGGGAGGAAAAAAAATACATGTACTTCATGTAATCGCAAATTATGTTAACTTAAATATTGACTAATTATGCAAAAATATGTTATCCAACATTCAAACCATTTTTAAAATAGAAATAAATACTAATAATAATGATTTCAAAGCAAGTTATCCATCAGATTGTGCAATGTAAAAGTAGCAATAGATTTCATGGTAAAATTGTGAAATTTACTGTGTTTTTTACAGCATTTTTCTCTAAATGAAAAAAAACAGTACTTTTTTTTACTGTAATAAACTGTGGTGCCTACAGTTTGCAGTAAAAAAAAATAAAAAAAAAACCTAGTAAAAAAAAAAATTACAGTAAAAATTTTTTTTTATTATTTACAGTAAAAAAACAAATGTCAATTTTACAGTAAAAAAACAACAAAAACAAACTAGTAAAAAAAATACTGTAAAATTGCAGTTTTTTTATTTACAGTAAAAAACAAATGGACATTTTAGGCAACTTGGCAAGGCAAGGCAACTTTATTTGTATAGCGCTTTTCATACACAAGGCAGACTCAAAGTGCTTCACAGACAACAAAGTGAAATGAAAGAAAATAAAAGCAAAATTAAAATGCAGACAATAAAAATAAAAACAGTGCAGACGTTAAAAGTTAAAAGATTAAAAGATTTAGCTGAAAGCTAAGGTGAACATAAAAGTCTTCAGTCTAGTTTTAAAAGTAGTGAGAGTTGGGGAGAGTCTGACATCTTCAGGAAGTTTATTCCAGCTATTTGTTGCATAGTGACTGAATGATGATCTCCCTTGATTTGAGTTTACTCTTGGAACCGCTAACAGATTGGTCTCAGAAGATCTTAGTGATCTAGAGGGCGTATATAGTGGGAGCATATCAGTGATATACTTGGGCCCTAGACCATGTAGTGATTTATATGTGAGCAGGAGGATTTTGAAATCTATTCTCTGATGTACAGGGAGCCAATGTAAGGATTTAAGAATTGGTGTAATGTGCTCACATTTTTTGGTCTTTGTTAGAACTCTAGCAGCAGCGTTCTGAACAAGCTGTAGCTGCCTGACAGTTTTTTTGGGAAGACCTGCAAGGAGACCATTACAATAGTCTAGCCTACTGGTAATAAAGGCATGTACAAGTTTTTCTAAGTCTTGAGCTGACATGAGCCCTCTAAGTCTTTTTACAGTAAAAAACAACAAAAACAAACTAGTAAAAAAATACTGTAAAATTGCAGTTTTTTTAATTTACAGTAAAAAAATCAAATGTCAATTTTACAGTAAAAAACAACAAAAACAAACTAGTAAAAAAATTACTGTAAAATTGCAGGTGTTTTATTTACAGTAAAAAAAACAAATGGAAATTTTACAGTAAAAAAACAAAAAAAACAAAGTAGTAAAAAAAATTACTGTAAAATTGCAGTTTTTTTTAATTTACAGTAAAAAAAATCAAATGTAAATTTTACAGTAAAAACAACAAAAACAACCTAGTAAAAAAATTACTGTAAAATTGCAGGGTTTTTATTTACAGTAAAAAAAACAAATGGAAATTTTACAGTAAAAAACAACAAAAACAAACTAGTAAAAAAAATTACTGTAAAATTTCATTTTTTTTAATTTACAGTAAAAAAAAATCTAATGTCAATTTTACAATAAGTCTGGCCACTGAGCTTCCTTTGTTTTACCATAAAAACAGCAGTACTGTTTTTCCATTTACATTAATATACAACAAATTTTGAGGTGAAATTATTCCAACTCACCATATTTTTTTTACAGGTGGGTGCCATGATTGGGTGTAAAAGCAGATTCCATGAAATGCTCAGTCATTCACAAACAAGGACGGGGCGAGAGTCACCACTTTGTCAACAAATGCCTGAGCAAATTGTCCAACAGTTTAAGAACAACATTTCTCAACCAGCTATTGCAAGGAATTTAGGGATTTCACCATCTACGCTCCGTAATATCATCAAAAGGTTCAGAGAATCTGGAGAAATCACTGCACGTAAGCGGCAAGGTTGTGACCTCCAATCCCTCAGGCGGTACTGCATCAAAAAAACGACATCGGTGTGTAAAGGATATCACCACATGGGCTCAGGAACATTTCAGAAAACCACTGTCAGTAACTACAGTTGGTCGCTACATCTTAAAGTGCAAGTTAAAACTCTCCTATGCAAAGTGAAAGCTATTTATCAACAACACCCAGAAACGCTGCCGGCTTCGCTGGGCCCGAGATCATCTAAGATGGACTGATGCAAAGTGAAAAAAGTGTTCTGGGGTCCTACGAGTCCACATTTCAAATTGTTTTTGGAAACTGTGGACGTCGTGTCCTCCGGACCAAAGAGGAAAAGAACCATCCGGACTGTTCAAAAGCCAGCATCTGTGATGGTTTGGGGGTGTATTAGTGCCCAAGGCATGGGTTTTTTGATTGATTGATTGATTGAAACTTTTATTAGTAGATTGCACAGTGAAGTACATATTCCGTACAATTGACCACTAAATGGTAACACCCGAATAAGTTTTTCAACTTGGGGTCCACTTAAATTGATAACTTGGTAACTTACACATCTGTGAAGGCACCATTAATGCTGACAGGTACATATTGGACATATATGGACTGGACTCTCACTATTATGTTGGATCCACTATGGACTGGACTCTCACTATTATGTTAGATCCACTATGGACTGGACTCTCACTATTATGTTAGATCCACTATGGACTGGACTCTCACTATTATGTTAGATCCACTATGGACTGGACTCTCACTATTATGTTAGATCCACTATGGACTGGACTCTCAATATTATGTTAGATCCACTATGGACTGGACTCTCACTATTATGTTAGATCCACTATGGACTGGACTCTCACTACTATGTTAGATCCACTATGGACTGGACTCTCACTACTATGTTAGATCCACTATGGACTGGACTCTCACTATTATGTTAGATCCACTATGGACTGGACTCTCACTATTATGTTATATCCACTATGGACTGGACTCTCATTACTATGTTAGATCCACTATGGACTGGACTCTCACTACTATGTTAGATCCACTATGGACTGGACTCTCACTGTTATGTTAGATCCACTATGGACTGGACTCTCACTACTATGTTAGATCCACTATGGACTGGACTCTCACTATTATGTTAGATCCACTATGGACTGGACTCTCACTACTATGTTAGATCCACTATGGACTGGACTCTCACTATTATGTTAGATCCACTATGGACTGGACCCTCACTACTATGTTAGATCCACTATGGACTGGACTTTCACTACTATGTTAGATCCACTATGGACTGGACTCTCACTATTATGTTAGATCCACTATGGACTGGACATTCACAATATCATGTCAGACCCACTCGACGTCCATTGACCGGATCCTCTCCAAGGTTTCTCATAGTCATTCACATCGATGTCCCATTGGGGTTGTGAGTTTTTCCTTTCCCTTATGTGGGCTCTGTACCGCGGATGTCGTTGTGGCTTGTGCAGCCCTTTGAGACACTTGCGATTTAGGGCTATATAAATAAACATTGATTGATTGATTGATTGATACTGTCATGATCCGTGGTTCGGATAATTTTTTGGGTTTTCTGTTAGTTTTGGACTCCTTCAGTTCCTGTTTGTGCACCTCTGAGTTTGTTTTGGTTGCCATGGTTGCTCATTATGTTGACCTGTCTCCGATTAGTGTTCGCCCGCTCACCTGCTACCCGAAACACTAATCCGAGACAGGTGAACATCATGAGCAACCATGGCAACCAAAACAAACTCAGAGGTGCACAAATAGGAACTCAAGGAGTCCAAAACTAACAGAAAACCCAAAACATGATCCGGACCACGGATCATGACACATACAGGTTTTTGGAGCAACATATGTTGCCATCCAAGCAACGT
>NC_084736.1:7964387-8049387 GCF_033978785.1 Entelurus aequoreus | reverse complement strand
ATATATATGTCTTGTGTTTATTTACTGTTGTAGTCATTCCCAGCTGAATATCAGGTCACCCCCGGCTCTCACAGCATCTTCCCTATCTGAATAGCTTCAACTCCCCACTAGTCCTTCACTTGCACTTTACTCATCCACAAATCTTTCATCCTCGCTCAAATTAATGGGGAAATTGTCGCTTTCTCGGTCCGAATCTCTCTCACTTCATGCGGCCATCATTGTAAACAATAGGGAACTTTGCGTATATGTTCAACTGACTACGTCACGCTACTTCCGGTAGGGGCAAGCCTTTTTTTTATCAGATACCAAAAGTTGCAATCTTTATCGTCGTTGTTCTATACTAAATCCTTTCAGCAAAAATATGGCAATATCGCGAAATGATCATGTATGACACATAGAATAGATCTGCTATCCCCGTTTAAATTAAAAAAAAATCATTTCAGTAGGCCTTTAAATACCAGTAAAATGCAACAACATACAGAATTTTTGTACATGAGTTACCTTTTAGAAAATAATAATAACAAATGCTATAGTGCTAAACGAGAAGCCTTTATTTTCAAGTCATGAAAAAAAAATTTATAGTGTATTTTTTCTATATTTTTCTATTTAATTTATTCACAAAACGCTTTAATTCATTAAAATCTACTAATTTTACAATTATTTTTAAAAAATATTGTTTTTTTAAATAAAATATACATTAGCAATACTTTTTTCTTTTGAATGGAAAATAGATCAATAGTAACCGGTACAACGTTTTTAAAGAAAACTACATTATAAACACACACTAAAGTTTATATTGAGGCTAATTATACTAGCCAAAATATTAGAAAGCGCACTGTTGAGATTCAAATGACTGTCACAATAAAATAAAAATGAAGCTTTATTGTCTTTATCAAGGTCCAATTTTGAATGCTGCTCTCATTACGGCTCCACTGTCCAGCAGGTCTGAGAAGAGGATTGCAGCCATCACCTCTGCCTCGGTCAGCGGGATTATCCCCTGCAGGATCTCCAGCAGAGCATGTGGTAAGTCCAGCTGGGCTCATCCTCTCATATTAAATGGATTAGCCAAAGCCATTGTTCTACTGGAATAAAGAATATGGATTTAAAGTGTGATACACTGTATGTATGTTTTTTTGAAAGTATAACTGCAAAATGGCTGATATTAATTCCTCTAATTGTGCTCGTGGTTCTCTGCTTGACCTCCTGACTGTGAGGATCAGCCGAGCTCAGCTCTTCTTAGGATCCGTGGGAAAGTGTAGTTTAGACTGTGCTAACGTACTTTTATATATACAGTATATATATATATATATATGTATGTATATATATGTATGTATATACACTATATTGCCAAAAGTATTTGGCCACCTGCTTTGACTCACATATGAACTTGAAGTGCCATCCCATTCCTAACCCATAGTGTTCAATATGATGTGGGTCCACCTTTTGCAGCTATTACAGCTTCAACTCTTATGGTAAGGGCTGTCCACAAGGTTGCGCAGTGTGTTTATAGGAATTTTCCATCATTCTTCCAAAAGCGCATTGGCTGAGGTCACACACTGATGTTGGTGGAGAAGGCTCTCAATCTCCGTTCTAATTCATCCCAAAGGTTGTTCTATCAGGTCAGGACTCTGTGCAGGCCAGTCAAGTTCATCCACACCAGACTCTGTCATTTATGGACCTTGCTTTGTGCACTGGTGCACGGTCATGTTGGAAGAGGAAGTGGCCCAAACTGCTCCCACAAGGTTGGGGGCATGGAATTGTCCAAAATGTTTTGGTATCCTGGAGCATTCAAAGTTCCTTTCACTGGAACTAAGGGGCCAAGCCCACACTCTAATTCCTCCTCTACCAAATTTCACACTCAGGACAATGCAGTCTGAAATGTAGCGTTCTCCTGGCAACGTCCAAACCCAGACTCGACCATCAGATTGCCAGAGAAGGTGTCTCCACTGCTCTAGAGTCCAGTGGCGACTTATTCAATGAAGCTCTCTGCGTACTGTGTGTGGGCTAATTGGAAGGTCACTTGAAGTTTGGAGCGCTGTAGCAACTGACTGTGCAGAAAGTCTTTGCAGTATGCGCTGACCCCTCTCTGTCAGTTTACGTGGCCTACCACTTGGTGGCTGAGTTGCTGTTGTTCCCAAACTCTTCCATTTTCTTATAATAAAACCGACAGTTGACTTTGAAATATTTAGGAGCGAGGACATTTCAAGACTGGATTTGTTGCACAGGTGGCATCCTGTGACAGTTCCACGCTGGAAATGGACTTGTTTCTTAAGCATTGTCCACACGTTTAAGACAGGACTTTGGGAAGGCCATTCTAAAACCTTCAGTCTAGCCTGATTTAGCCATTCCTTTACCACTTTTGACGTGTGTTTGGGGTCATTGTCCTGTTGGAACAGCCAACTGCACCCAAGACCCAACATCCGGGCTGATGATTCTAGCTTGTCCTGAAGAATTTGGAGGTAATCCTCCTTTTGTATGTAAAGTGTATGTAAACTTTTGACCATGACTGTACATATGTTTGTGTATATATATATATATTTATATATATATATATATATATATATATATATATATATATATATATATATATATATATATATATATTAGAGATGTCCGATAATATCGGTCTGCCGATATTATCGACCGATAAATGCGTTAAAATGTAATATCGGAAATTATCGGTATCGTTTTTTTTATTATCAGTATCGTGTTTTTTTTTTTTGTTTTTTTTTTGTTTTTTTAATTATTATTAAATCAACATAAAAAACACAAGATACACTTAAAATTAGTGCACCAACCCAAAAAACCTCCCTCCCCCATTTACACTCATTCACACAAAAGGGTTGTTTCTTTCTGTTATTAATATTCTGGTTCCTACATTATATATCAATATATATCAATACAGTCTGCAAGGGATACAGTCCGTAAGCACACATGATTGTGCGTGCTGCTGCTCCACTAATAGTACTAACCTTTAACAGTTAATTTTACTCATTTTCATTCATTACTAGTTTCTATGTAACTGTTTTTATATTGTTTTACTTTCTTTTTTATTCAAGAAAATGATTTAAATTTATTTATCTTATTTTATTTGATTCATTTTTTTAAAAAGTACCTTATCTTCACCATACCTGGTTGTCCAAATTAGGCATAATAATGTGTTAATTCCACAACTGTATATATCGGTTGATATCGGTATCGGTTGATATCGGTATCGGTAATTAAAGAGTTGGACAATATCGGCATATCGGATATCGGCAAAAAGCCATTATCGGACATCCCTAATATATATACATACATACATATATATACATATATATATAAACAAATATATATATATATATATATATATATATATATATATATATATATATATATATATATATATATATATATATATATATATATACATATATATATATATATATATATATATATATATATATATATATATATATATATATATATATATATATATATATATATATATATATATATATGTATGTATGTATGTATGTATGTATGTATGTATGTATGTATGTATGTATGTATGTATGTATGTATGTATGTATATATATATGAATGTATATTTATATTTCCCATGGAAGCAGTCCCTTAGCTTACATTACATGCTGTGTAGACAAAAGTAATAGGACACCTCACCATTTTAGAGGTAGGTGTTACAGCTTCTACTCTTCAAGATGCTGTACTCTATGTCCATTTGTGAGGTCAGAGGTCACTGGTCGTTTTTTCCCACACCAAACTCATCCTAGCATGTCGTTATGGGCCTTCAACAAGTCAGACAATGTTTTTTTATCTTATCTATTGCTGTGTTTACATGTGTTTTAATTATCTTATCTGTTGCTGCGTTTACATGTGTTTTAATTATCTTATCTGTTGCTGCGTTTACATGTGTTTTAATTATCTTATCTGTTGCTGCGTTTACATGTGTTTTAATTATCTTATCTATTGCTGTGTTTACATGTGTTTTAAAAAGCTGGTGTTGAGCCAATTCATGCAAAGATTGGGGATTTTTTTTGTTTACATGTAAATGTTTTGACAACAACAAAGACACTTGCCGGCCCGAAGCACAATGTCATTAGAATGTTCACACTTTTTTTTTTTTTTTTAATAAAAACATTTCTATTTTTCTATTGACTCAAACGTTTAACAAACAAACACAAACGTGTAATTATAATAATGATATTGTGATAATGCATGTTTTAGACTAAAATTAATTAATGAGAAAGTGTAAAAAAAAATAGTTTTTTTGTGCAAAATAACACATTTGACATAATTACAATTTAAAGGCCTACTGAAAGCCACTACTACCGACCACGCAGTCTGATAGTTTATATATCAATGATGAAATCTTAACATTGCAACACATGCCAATACGGCCGGGTTAACTTATAAAGTGACATTTTAAATTTCCTGCTAAACTTCCGGTTGAAAACGTCTATGTATGATGACGTATGCGCGTGACGTCAATCGTTGAAGCGGAAGTATTGGTACCCCATTGAATCCAACACAAAAAAGCTCTGTTTTCATCTCATAATTCCACAGTATTCTGGACATCTGTGTTGGTGAATCTTTTGCAATTTGTTTAATGAACAATGGAGACTGCAAAGAAGAAAGCTGTAGGTGGGATCGGTGTATTAGCGGCTGGCTGCAGCAACACAACCAGGAGGACTTTGAGTTGGATAGCAGACGCGCTATCCGACACTAGCCGTCGACCGCATCGATGATCGGGTGAAGTCCTTCGTCGCGCCGTCGATCGCTGGAACGCAGGTGAGCACGGGTGTTGATGAGCAGATGAGGGCTGGCGTAGGTGGAGCGCTAATGTTTTTATCATAGCTCTGACGAGGTCCCGTAGCTAAGTTAGCTTCAATGGCGTCGTTAGCAACAGCATTGCTAGGCTTTGAGTGGCGGCACAGCATTAACCGTGTAGTTACAGGTCCAGTGTTTGGTAGTATTGTTGATCTTCTGTCTATCCTTCCAGTCAGGGACTTATTTATTTTGTTTCTATTTGCATTTAAGCACGATGCTATCACGTCAGCTCCGTAGCTAAAGTGCTTCGCCGATGTATTGTCGTGGAGATAAAAGTCACTGTGAATGTCCATTTCGCGTTCTCGACTCTCATTTTCAAGAGGATATAGTATCCGAGGTGGTTTAAAATACAAATCCGTGATCCACAATAGAAAAAGGAGAAAGTGTGGAATCCAATGAGCCAGCTTGTACCTAAGTTACGGTCAGAGCGAAAAAAGATGCGTCCTGCATTGCACTCTAGTCCGTCACTCTCACGTTCCTCATCCACGAATCTTTCATTCTCGCTCAAATTAATGGGGTAATCGTCGCTTTCTCGGTCCGAATCGCTCTCGCTGCTGGTGTAAACAATGGGTAAATGTGAGCAGTCCTTCCTCCGGTGTCGTCACGCTACTTCCGGTACGGGCAAAGCTTTTTTTTATCGGAGACCAAAAGTTGCGAACTTTATCGTCGATGTTCTCTACTAAATCCTTTCAGCAAAAATATGGCAATATCGCGAAATGATCAAGTATGACACACAGAATGGATCTGCTATCCCCGTTTAAATAAATAAAAATGTCATTTCAGTAGGCCTTTAAGTACTTTTATGCACGTTACAACACTGTTACCAATACGCATGATGTAACGTGGCGCGCCACTTTTGATGTGGTTTTATGTCAACATGACAGCGTCAGATGCAGAGCAAATTAAATGCAGCAAAATATGGCACCCACCTGTTCCCAATTAGCCTGCTCACCTGTGGGATGTTCCAAATAAGTGTTTGATGAGCGTTCCTCAACTTTCTCACTCTTTTTTGCCACTTGTGCCAGCTTTTTTAAAACATGTTGCAGGCATCAAATTCCAAATGAGCTAATATTTGCAAAAAATAACAACGTTTTCCAGTTCCAACATTAAGTATCTTGTCTTTGCAGTCTATTCAATTGAATATAAGTTGAAAAGGATTTGCAAATCATTGTATTCTGTTTTTATTTACCATTTACACCATTTGTATTTCATCGCTATGCTTAAAAGTGTTGGCTATCATTAGAAACTGCCTCATCCAGTCGAAGTACAGGAAGTGGATCTGTGCACTCACGTTAGTGCAGGGGTCACCAACCTTTTTGAAACCAAGAGCTACTTCTTGGCTACTGATTAATGCGAAGGGCTACCAGTTTGATACACACTTCAATAAATTGCCAGAAATAGCCAATTTGCTCAATTTACCTTTAACTCTATGTTATTATTAATAATTAATGATATTTACACTTAATTGAACGGTTTAAAAGAGGAGAAAACACGAAAAAAATGACAATTACATTTTGAAACATAGTTTATCTTCAATTTCGACTCTTTAAAATTCAAAATTCAACCGAAAAAAAGAAGAGAAAAACTAGCTAATTCGAATCTTTTTGAAAAAATAAAAAAAATAATTTATGGAACATCATTAGTAATTTTTCCTGATTTAGATTAATTTTAGAATTTTGATGACATGTTTTAAATAGGTTAAAATCCAATCTGCACTTTGTTAGAATATATAACAAATTGGACCAAGCTATATTTCTAACAAAGACAAATCGTTATTTCTTCTAGATTTTCCAGAACAAAAATTTTAAAAGAAATTCTAAAGACTTTGAAATAAGATGTAAATTTGATTCTACAGATTTTCTAGATTTGCCAGAATAATTTTTTTGCATTTTAATCATGATAAGTTTGAAGAAATATTTCACAAATATTCTTCGTCGAAAAGACAGAAGCTAAAATGAAGAATTAAATTACAATGTATTTATTATTCTTTACAATAAAAAAAAATAAATTTACTTGAACATTGATTTAAATTGTCAGGAAAGAAGAGGAAGGAATTTAAAAGGTAAAAAGGTATATGTGTTTAAAAATCCTAAAATCATTTTTAAGGTTGTATTTTTTCTCTAAAATTGTCTTTTCGAAAGTTAAAAGAAGCAAAGTAAAAAAAATAATGAATTTATTTAAACAAGTGAAGACCAAGTTTTTAAAAATTTTTCTTGGATTTTCAAATTCTGTTTGAGTTTTGTCTCTCTTAGAATTAAAAGTGTCGAGCAAAGCGAGACCAGCTTGCTAGTAAATAAATAACATTTAAAAAATAGAGGCAGCTCACTGGTAAGTGCTGCTATTTGAGCTCTTTTTAGAACAGGCCAGCGGGCTACTCATCTGGTCCTTACGGGCTACCTGGTGCCCGCGGGCACCGCGTTGGTGACCCCTGCGTTAGTCAAATATGCTAAGTACCAAGATAGGATCACATGACAAAGTTGGACAGTTAAAGACGGAGGATGACCACACAAGCCCTTTTCCCACACCCTCAAGGAACCTCCGAGGGAAGTCGCCGAAGCGTGACGGCGCTCTTTGATTAAAAGGCTAAAATGTCCGAGGTTATTTAGCAGAGCGCATGCGCTCCCTTTTCGGGGGCCTGCAGGAACAATGGCGTCCATTGTGTGTGCGGCCCCAGCAAGTGTCTGTTGTGATTTAAAACGGGGGTGTGGGGGCGGACAGTGACGGGGGTTGACACCAGGTCGGGGAAAAAAAGCAGCCATAAAGCAAGCAGGCCCGCATTGAGCATCAAAGACAGGATGGTGCCGTTGCCAAAATAAGAAGAAATATGCGAGCTTGTCTATTCATTTATCCCATTTGTGCTGACGTAACAGGAAGATGTCACAATAAGAGTCAACATGTGTTACTCCTCTCACTGGGGCTTGGGTGTCTATTCCTAGATTTGGTGTGTAATGCACATGTTTTTTGTTTATTTGTCCACAGAATGATTGGACAGAATCAGGATTGTTCTTAAAAACCTCTAAAGGCCTTAGTGGCCACATGCGTGGACGGCACACTGCAAAAACTGAAGTCTAAGTAAGATGAAATATCTCAAATAAGGGTGATTTTTGCTTGTTTTCTGTCTGATAAGATCATTCTTCTCACTATGCAGATTTTATGTTAGAGTGTTTTACTTGTTTTAAGGGTTTTGGTCCTAAATGATCTCAGTAAGATATTACAGCTTGTTGCTGAGATTTGATGACCTATATAACATGCATCCATAAACGTGGACGCATGTGAAACAGTGTATTATATTTATCTGTACAGTAATCTATTTATATATTTATTTATTTTATATAAATATATATTTATTTATTTTATATATATATATGCAATATATTTATCTGTACAGTAATCTATTTATTTATTTATATATATTTATATATATTTATTTATTTTATATATATATTTATTTATTTTATATATATATATGCAATATATTTATCTGTACAGTAATCTATTTATTTATTTATATATATTTATATATATTTATTTATTTTATATAAATATATATTTATTTATTTTATATGTATATGCAATATATTTATCTGTACAGTAATCTATTTATTTATTTATATATATTTATATATATTTATTTATTTTATATATATATTTATTTATTTTATATATATATATATATGCAATATATTTATCTGTACAGTAATCTATTTATTTATGTATATATATTTATATATATTTATTTATTTTATATATATATATATATTTATTTATTTATTTATTATATATATATATGCAATATATGCAATATATTTATCTGTACAGTAATCTATTTATTTATTTATATATATTTATTTATTTTATATATATATTTATTTATTTTATATATATACATGCAATATATGCAATATATTTATCTGTACAGTAATCTAATTATTTATTTATATATATTTATATATATTTATTTATTTTATATATATATTTATTTTATATATATATTTATTTTATATATATATTTATATATTATTTATATATATTTATTTATTTATATATGCACCTTATTGCTTTTTTATCCTGCACTACCATGAGCTAATGTAACGAAATTTCGTTCTTATCTGTACTGTAAAGTTCAAATTTGAATGACAAAAAAAGGAAGTCTAAGTCTATATTGAGTAAAACATGCTTGAAACTAGAGATGTCCGATAATATCGGCCTGCCGATATTATCGGCCGATAAATGCTTTAAAATGTAATATTGGGAATTATTGGTATGGGGGTTTTTTTATCGGTATCGGTATCGTTATTTTTATTTTTTTTATTTTTTATTAAATGAACATAAAAAACACAAAAAACACTTACAATCAGTGCACCAACCCAAAAAACCTCCCTCCCCCATTTACACTCATTCACACAAAAGGGTTGTTTCTTTCTGTTATTAATATTCTGGTTCCTACATTATATATCAATATATATCAATACAGTCTGCAAGGGATACAGTCCGTAAGCACACATGATTGTGCGTGCTGCTGCTCCACTAATAGTACTAACCTTTAACAGTTCATTTTACTCATTTTCATTCATTACTAGTTTCTATGTAACTGTTTTTATATTGTTGTACTTTCTTTTTTTATTCAAGAAAATGTTTTTAATTGATTTATCTTATTTTATTTTATTATTTATTTTTAAAAGGACCTTATCTTCACCATACATGGTTGTCCAAATTAGGCATAATAATAATGGGTTAATTCCACGACTGTATATATCGGTATCGGTTGATATCGGTATCTGTAATTAAGAGTTCGACAATATCGGAATATCAGATATCGGCAAAAAAAACATTATCGGACATCTCTATTTGAAACTATTTTTGTCCAAATGTCCAAAACTCACCCAGCAATGGTGCACAGGAAGGCGGGGAAGAAGAGGGGAAAAGGCGGCCAAAATGGTCAAAAGTAGGGATGTCCAATAATGGCTTTTTGCCGATATCCGATATTCCGATATTGTCCAACTCTTTAATTACCGATACGATATCAACTGATACTGATATATACAGTCGTGGAATTAACACATTATTATGCCTAATTTGGACAACCGGGTATGGTGAAGATAGGCTCCTTTTTTTTTTAAATGTATAAAATAAAATAAGATAAATAAATTTAAAAAAAAATTTTGAATAAAAAAGAAAGTAAAACAATATAAAATCAGTTACATAGAAACTAGTAATTAATGAAAATGAGTACAATTAACTGTTAAAGGTTAGTACTATTAGTGGACCAGCAGCACGCACAATCATGTGTGCTTACGGACTGTATCCCTTGCAGACTGTATTGATATATATTGATATATAATGTAGGAACCTACCACAATATTAATAACAGAAAGAAACAACCCTTTTGTGTGAATGAGTGTAAATGGGGGAGGGAGGTTTTTTGGGTTGGTGCACTAATTGTAAGAGTATCTTGTGTTTTTTATGTTGATTTAATAAAAAAAACAAAAAAAGCCAAAAAAAAAAACGATACCGATAATAAAAAAAACGATACCGATAATTTCCGATATTACATTTTAACGCATTTATCGGCCGATAATATCGGCCGGCCGATATTATCGGACATCTCTAAATAAAACGATACCGATAATTAAAAAAAGATACCGATAATTTCCGATATTACATTTTAAAGCATTTATCAACCGATAATATCGCCATCTCTAGTCAAAAGTCCCAATTTTGTCCAAAATACCTCCCCGGGTTCCAGTCCCACGAGTCCCGCCGCCGGCCGCACAAGTCCCGGCATGCAAAAAATGTCAAACGCACCCAGCAAAGTCCCACGGGAAGTGGGGGAGAAAAGTGAGAAAAGTCGGCAAAAGTCCCCGAAAATTTTCAAAATACCTACCCAGGTTCGAGTCCCTCAAGTCCCGCCGCTGGCCGCATAAGTCCCGGAATGCCCAAAATGTCCATAACACACCCAGCCGAGTCCCACGGGGAGGGGGGAGAAAAGTTGGAAAAGTCGGCAAAAGTCCCAAAAATGTTTAAAATACCTACTAAGACTTGTGGCACTCGAACCCGGGTGTGATTTTTGAACATTTTACCGACCTTTCTCACTTTTCTTCCCGCCTTCCCGTGGGACTTTGCTCGGCGCGTTTTGGACATTTGGGGCATCCCAGCCGAGACTTGTGGGACTCGAACCTGGGTAGGTATTTTGAACATTTTTGGGACTTTTGCAGACTTTTCCAACTTTTATCCCCCCCCCACTTTGCTGTTTTATTTTCAATGAAACAATAGAAAATACGTACTCATATAGTAGTATACTTGTTATTACTGAGAATATACTTATTTTAAGGTATTTTTGGGTTCATTGATGTTAGCTAATTTTACTTGTTTTGGAAAGTCTCGACAAGCCAAATTTTCTTGTTCTATTGGCAGATAATTTTGCTTAGTTCAAATAAAATACCCCTTATTTTTTTTATTTTTGACTTTTTGCAGTGTAAGCTAATAACTTGATGACGACAACATTCAAACTCCTTCATCTAGGAGTGTAACAAGAAGTTCTTACAATTAAAGAGGAACAGCTTAGGCTCCCGCTCAGCTTGTTTAAGCCCTTTAAGGGCCATCTTTAGGGTTTTAGAGTAGCCCCTCCTGAATGAAGAGTGTCCCTTAGTGCCCATTGAGAGTACAGACCTCACCAAAATGGAAACGACATGTGTTAAACGCATACCACCGCTGCCATTCTCTCTAATGGAGAGTTGACACAGCTTTATAGAGTCACTTATTGCAATATCTGAGGCAAGCTGAGGTCCGTTTTGCTACCTAGCATTGTCTTGCTAGCATACCAAACATTGTTTTTTCTCTTATCTACTGACTATGTAGCTAGCTAGCTCAAATAAAATGATGATATTTAGGTACGTATCTTGTTAGAAAAATGTTTGAATACGCTATAGTCAATAAATGTTATTCTTAACAAACGTTCTTGCTGCCATGCTAATGAACAATGCTAAAAATAAAAAAAAAGCTGTGGTCAATTCAGCTATGTTGCTATGATGCTAGCAAAACAAATATTGCAAAGTACATCTATTTTTCTGGAAGAAAAAAGTATTTTTCATATTTGTTTATTTGGAATATTAATGTGCATATTAATGAACATGTACAATAAAGTGCTGTAACTATTATGGATTTAGCACAGTGCTAGTGCATCTGTAGTCGCTGACCAAAACTGTGTAGCGCAATAGCTAACTTATGACCATCTAGCAAGCTAGCTAACGTAAAATTGAAAAATTCAATTGCGAACAAAATTAATAAATATGCTGCCTATTCAGGAGGAACGAAATATTACAAAAACTCATAATTGATTATTATATTCATGGGGCGATTCTCGATTGAAACTGATCCACGCAATAATTTTAGGTATGAAAATTAAAATAATACCTTTTCAAAACAGGTTACAAAAGCTCCTTATTTGTATTTATTCTTAAGTTTTTTTCAATTGTTTAATAGAGGTGTAATTGCTTGTTACTGTATGACTTCCACTCAAGCTAGCTAGCTAGCTGTTCCTGTACTTGTTAAATGATTTTGGGGCCAATATCTCTAGCTAGCTAGGTTTATGTACCTCCACAGTCTCATAATGAACCGAAAATATTTCTCCGTTAGCCGTAATGCTAATTTTCTCTATGTTAAATCCCAATTGGGCGATTCTCGATTGAAACTGATTCACGCAATAATTTTAGGTATGAAAATTAAAATAATACCTTTTCAAAACGGGTTACAAAAACTCCTTTTTTTTTATTTATTCTTAATTTTTTTTCAATTGTTTCTTAAAAATTATGACTCGAATTGGAATCAGAATAAATACGTTTTAAATTAGTTTTTGAGCACCCCTAATAGTCAGCATGTTGTATAAAAATCTATCTTACCGCCGTGCTAGTGAACAGATGCTAATGCTAGCTGAGGTCAGTTCAGTTATAATGGGCTAACTACGGTATGTATCATACTACCCATAGCAAAAATGTGCTTGCTCATCTGTTGCTCGATCTCGTATCTTGAGAACATTTCGTGCTTCTCATATCTAATTCTGTGATCAATTGTTTCTCTTTTATTGCTCTTAAGGGACCCTTAGGAGCAATAAATAAGCTAAAAAGAGACAAGACATCACTGAGACAAAGGAGGTTGAGTTGAGACAACCATTTGAGCAATATTTGAGAAGTGGGATACACTGAGGAGAGCTCATATATGTATGCCACTGATCTCAATTATGTCTCATTTATTTTGAAGGAGAATAAAAAGAGAAATAAATGAGATATATAAGCAATAAAAGAGATCTTATGTATGTCTCTTTCATGTCTTGATTATTTCTCTTAAATGTCTTAACAAAGCCATCATATCTCAAATTTGAGAATCATGAGAACAAATTGAGAGTGCAATTTAAATATTCATTATCTGACTTAATTAGAAATAACACTAAAAAAAATACTCAAATATTGAAAGGTACATCACTTTATTTGGCTATACAAAAATACAAAATATAAGATATACAAATAGATTAAATACAAACATTTAAATGTAGTTAATTAGTACATATTGACATTCACAATAATTAAAACAACATAGAAAACAATATACAAAAAATAAAACAAATACAAAAATAAATGAATTTAACATTAAGTACTCACCAAAATATTAACATGGAAACATCCTACCCCAGAATGAACTTGGCAAGTACGAGGGCCTACTTAAAACCTTTTTTAAAACCTGTTTTACTATAGTAAAACAAATAGATATCGTACAATACACGTTTTCTCAAAGAAAAAAAACTATCGAGCTCAATAGCGGTAGTCAATGCGTATGCTAGCTAAAGTCAAATTTGAATATTTGGCAAATGTATATTGCAATAAGTAGAATGTTTTTTTGTTTTTTTTAATCCTTTATCAATCTAGTTCAATAGCTTACGAATGATAATGCCAACTGAGGTAAAATTCAGTTATGTGGCCATTTATCTGGCTTGTGAAACAAATAAACTAATCAATTAATATGAGTTATGATTTATTTTAACAAAAAACACCAAACTATTTAGCTTAGTAGCTAGCCGATGATAAAGCTAGCTATCAAACTAGCAAAATAGGTCAAATAACTATAGCTACTTTCATAAAAATTGTAGTTGTTTTTAACCCTTGTGTTGTGTTCGGGTCTGTGGGACCCGTTTTCATTTTTTTATTAAAAGAAAAATGATACAATTAATTAATTTTTCAAACTGAGACTCACTGACTTTGGCTCATTTTCTGTGAAGAACATATATCAGAATACATATTTAATACGCACCCCCCCCCCCCCCCCCCCCTCCTACACATTTCTATTACATATAAGATGTCCGGATCCACTGGACCCGGGGATAATAGAAGTGTGGAAATTGATGTTCTGTGTAACACACACACACACACACACACACATACAACAGGCCTAGACAGGAGGAGGACAGAGTGTCGGTAAACAGAACATCAGAGGGTCAAATGTGCGAGAAAATGAGAGCAGACAGTGTTGACAAACAATGTTGCAACCTTAACCTTAACAGATGTTTATTGGGATAAGGTAAACATCTGTTCAGTATTTGAACATAAAAGTGTTTGATTGTGAGGCATTAAAAGCCACAAAATGCAACGGGTCCATCAGACCCACAAACGCTGGCTGAGTAACAACAATATGAACACTACACTTAAAATCGTACGGAAGAAATGGCCTTGGTTAAGTATTTAGCTCGTTAGCTGCTTCTTTTCTTGGGTGAAAAGCAAGTTGCGCGGCCCCCAGCAGGAGTTAGCAAAGGTCCCCGGAGCCCAAAACAAAGGACGGCCTAAGGCAACGCCATCTGCCACCTAAAGAGAGACGGGGAGAGAGAGAGAGAGAGAGAGTCTTTGTGGGTCGTCTATTGTGGAATGTGGAGGCAGATTGATGAAGGATGATTCCTTTAGGGCAGCAAAAGAAGAAGAATGGACACGGGAGGCTGGGAGGGAACGCCCACCCCCTGCTGTTGTTTCATGACCACGCAACAAGCTGCAAGAATGTAGACCAGGACATTCCAATGGCGGGGAAAGCTTTGTTTTAAATAACGGCCGACAAGTTAGGTGCGTTTAGTAGGATAGCATCAAAAAAAGTCATTGTAAACATTGTTTTACCGCACCAAAATGATGACATTTCAATTATTTAGAAAAAAAATTCCTAAAAATGCATTGAACGATTTTCTAAAAGTACCTGTCAAGCTAAATAGCTAGTAGAGATCACCTCAATCTATCTATCATGCTAGGCTAGCTTAATAAAAAAAAAGCTATTCTGATGCTATTAGCCTATGTAGTTTAAGTAACTAACTATCTGTGTCTTGCAAGTCAAAAAATGTATACTGTATATCAGTGGTTCTTAACCTTGTTGGAGGTACCGAACCAGGTTTTGTGTTTTTGGTTAGTTTTGGACTCCTTTAGTTCCTGTTTGTGCACCTCCTGAGTTTTTTACCATGGCTACTTATGATTTTCACCTGCCTCTGGTGTTCGGGACGCTCACCTGGTTCTAATCATTTCTGCCGGGTCGCTCGTCCTGACTTCTTTGTTTGCTTCACGCTACTGTTACGAAAGTTTTGCTTGCCTCCTAGCTCATGCTAAGTCCAACTTCAAGTGCTATCGTCACCTCGTTCCGTCGGTTGTTTTCTGTTTTGTACCCCTTCGGTTTCTTGTTTGAAGATTAAATCACGTTCCTACCTGCAAGTCCTGTCCAGAGTCGTCCGTTTGCATCCCTGGAGAACGAAACCTCGCATAAAGATGCGACCCCAACGTAACAGAAAGAAGGCAGGCTTAAATAATGTCTCTTGATTAGAAACCAGGTGAGCGTCCCGAACACCAGAGGCAGGTGAACAGACATTATTTAAGCCTGCCTTTGCCGGTCACTCATGCTGGCTTCTTTCTGTTACGTTGGGGTCGCATCTTTATGCGAGGTTCGTTCTCCCGGGATGCAAACGGGACGACTCCGGACAGGACTTGCAGGTAGGAACGTGATTTAATCTTGAAACAAGAATCGAAGAGGTACAAAAATAGAAAACAACCGACGGAACGAGGTGCCGATAGCACTTGAAGCTAGACTTAGCATGAGCTAGGAGGCAAGCAAAACTTTCGTAACAGTAGCGTGAAGCAAACAATAACTTAGCTTCAAGTGCTATCGGCACCTTGTTCCGTCGTTTTTTTTCTGTTTTGTACCTCTTCGATTCTTGTTTCAAGATTAAATCACGTTCCTACCTGCAAGTCCTGTCCGGAGTCGTCCGTTTGCATCCCTGGAGAACGAACCTCGCATAAAGATGCGTCCCCAACGTAACAGAAAGAAGGCAGGCTTAAATAATGTCTCTTGATTAGAACCAGGTGAGCGTCCCGAACACCAGAGGCAGGTGAAGAGACATTATTTAAGCCTGCCTTTGCCGGTCACTCGTGCTGGCTTCTTTCTGTTACGTTGGGGACGCATCTTTATGCGAGGTTCGTTCTCCCGGGATGCAAACGGACGACTCCGGACAGGACTTGCAGGTAGGAACGTGATTTAACCGTGAAACAAGAATCGAAAACGTACAAAACAGAAAACAACCGACGGAACGAAGTGCCGATAGCACTTGAAGCTAGACTTAGCATGAGCTAGGAGGCAAGCAAAACTTTCATAACAGTAGCGTGAAGCAAACAAAGAAGTCAGGACGAGTGACCGGCAAATGCAGGCTTAAAAAGGTCAAATTTGCTTTGTTTTGTATTTTATTTTTTATTCTAACCCCTCATCACCGGTGGTCTTTGATCTCTTTAGCCAGCCTTGCGAAATAGATGGCTCGAGTGATAAACTTAGCTTAGCACTAGCATTAGCTAACTATTTCGATAGATTATTAAAAAGAAAATGTGTGTAGTTAAGGATTTATTGTGATACATGTTTGGTTTACTATATATGTATGTTTATGTTTACTATGTGGTTTTAGCTAGTTGGTAGGTTAGCTTCTGTCATGATCCGTGGTCAGGTTTTGTGTTTTCGGTTAGTTTTGGACTCCTTTAGTTCCTGTTTGTGCACCTCCTGCGTTTTTTACCATGGCTACTTATGATTTTCACCTGCCTCTGGTGTTCGGGACGCTCACCTGGTTCTAATCAAGAGATAATATTTAAGCCTGCCCTTTGCCGGTCACTCATCCTGGCTTCTTTGTTTGCTTCACGCTACTGTTACGAAAGTTTTGCTTGCTAAGTCTAGCTTCAAGTGCTATCGGCACCTCGTTCCGTCGGTTTTTTCCTGTTTTGTACCTCTCCGATTCTTGTTTCAAGATTTAAATCACGTTCTACCTGCAAGTCCTGTCCGGAGTCGTCCGTTTGCATCCCGGGAGAACAAACCTCGCATAAAGATGCGACCCAACGTAACGGAAAGAAGGCAGGCTTAAATAATGTCTCTTGATTAGAACCAGGTGAGCGTACCCGAACACCGGAGGCAGGGGAAAATCATAAGTAGCCATGGTAACAAACTCAGGAGGTGCACAAACAGGAACTAAGGGAGTCCAAAACTAACCCGAAAACACAAAACCTGATCGTGACAGAAGCTAACCTACCATCTAGCTAAAACCACATAGTAAACATAAACATACATATATAGTAAACCAAACATATATCACGATAAATCCTAAACTACACACATTTTCTTTTTGATAATCTATCGAAATAGTTAGCTAATGCTAGTGCTAAGCTAAGTTTATCACTCTAGCCATCTATTTCGTAAGGCTGGCTAAAGAGATTAAAGACCACCTGTGATGAGGGGTTAGAATATAAAATAAAATACAAAACAAAGCTAATTTGACATTTTAAAAATGCTATATATATTTTGATAAATCTTAAAATTCTTTAAAAAAAAATTAAAGTGCAAAGTTATTTCAGATAAGTTAGGATGATGACCTTTGAACCTCTTGTGGCTGGCGGATGCTTGTGTCGGACAGGGCAGATGTTGTGTAGTAAATCCCTCCCGAAGGGGAAAGTGTGGGAAGGGGTCAAGGCAGTGCAGGTTTCCATGGCAACCGGCAGCATCCCCAAGCCGTCATCGGTAAGCTTTTATAATGTAACTTTGCATGTGCGGTGAATTCATCACAACTATTATGTCCCTCGTAAAGCCTTACAGGAACAGATTAGATCAGCTTCCTGTGATGAGACAATGGTTGCCAAGAAGGATGCAAACATGGTGGCCTCATCAGTGCCTGAGCTAAATCACAAATTAAAGGTACAAAGGAGCGTCCCCCGGACAAAAGTTCCCCCCAACCCCTCTGACCCGTCTTTTGTCTCCGCAGTGTTGACGGAAAAGCTCCTGATTTCCCGGGTCAGCGTCTCGGACGTGGACAACGTGGACGTGGTCACATGTCCAGGAAGTGTCCTCAGGCACGGCGCAGTATAAACACGCACGCAATCACGCGTGACTAAACAGCCGCGATGAGAACATTCTACTTCAAATTATTCCCAGACAGTCTCAAGAAGTTAAACTTAGCTGCTCCCTGCGTAGATCCGTATGAAATAGAAGAGGCCAACTTTAGCTGCTCCCTGCGTAGATCCCTATTAAATAGAAGAGGCCAACTTTAGCTGCTCCCTGCGTAGATCCGTATGAAATAGAAGAGGCCAACTTTAGCTGCTCCCTGCGTAGATCCGTATGAAATAGAAGAGGCCAACTTTAGCTGCTCCCTGCGTAGATCCGTATTAAATAGAAGAGGCCAACTTTAGCTGGGAGATGGCCTCACATTGCTTTGTTTGTGTTGGAATTGTTCTAAAACAAGCTAACTTGTTTCCAAAGTACTTTTTTTTTTTAAAACAATATGTTTCTTATATTGTCAACATTGCCAAACAAGGAACCTTTTTTTCCCCCTACACACCAACTCATGTTGTACATCGATACACACCACATTTTACGGACCATAGGGCGCAGCGGTTTATAAGGCGCACTGCCGATGAAATAGAACGGTCTATTTCATATATTAAGTGCACCGGATTATAAGGCACATTAAAGGTGTCATTTTATTATTTGGCTGAAAACCGATATTTGGAGTCGATTTATATGGTTTTTTTTCAGGGCCGATACGGATTATAAGTAGTCCAGGAGGCTGAAAACCGATATTTGGGGTCGATCAATGTTTTTTTTCAGGGCCGGTACCGATTATTAATAGTCCAGGGGGCTGAAAACCGATATTTGGAGTCGATTGATACGTTTTTTTCAGGGCTGATACCGATTATTAATAGTCCAGGAGGCTGAAAAACGATATTTGGAGTCAATCGATATGTTTTTTTCATGGCCGATACCGATTATAAGTAGTCCAAGAGGCTGAAAACCGATATTTGCCGATATTTGGAGTGGATCGATATGTTTTTTTCATGGCCAATACCGATTATTAATAGTCCAGGAGGCTGAAAACCGATATTTGGAGCCGATTGATTTTTTTTTTTTCAGGGCTGATACCGATTATAAGTAGTCCAGGAGGCTGAAAAATGATATTTGGAGTCGATTGATATGTTTTTTTTTAGGGCTGAGACCGATTATTAATAGACAAGGAGGCTGAAAAATGATATTTGGAGTCGATTGATATGTTTTTTTTAGGGCTGAGACCGATTATAAGTAGTCCAGGAGGCTGAAAACCGATATTTGGAGTCGATCAATATGTTTTTTTCATGGGCGATACCGATTATTAATCGTCCAGGAGGCTGAAAACCGATATTTGGGGTCGATTGATGGTTTTTTTCAGGGCCGGTACCGATTATTAATAGTTCAGGAGGCTGAAAATCGATATTTGGAGCCCGATTGATATGTTTTTTTCAGGGCTGATACCAATTATAAGTAGTCCAGGAGGCTGAAAACCGATATTTGGAGTCGATCGATATGTTTTTTTCAGGGCCGATACCGATTATTAATAGTCCAGGAGGCTGAAAACCGATATTTGGAGTCGATTTATATGTTTTTTTTCAGGGCTGATACCGATTATAAGTAGTCCAGGAAGCTGAAAACCGATATTTGACGATATTTGGAGTCGATCGATATGTTTTTTTCAGGGCCGATACCGATTATTAATAGTCCAGGAGGCTGAAAACCGATATTTGGAGTCGATCGATATGTTTTTTTCAGGGCCGATACCGATTATTAATAGTCCAGGAGGCTGAAAACCGATATTTGGAGTCGATTGATATGTTTTTTTCAGGGCTGATACCGATTATAAGTAGTCCAGGAGGCTGAAAACCGATATTTTCCAATATTTGGAGTCGATCGATATGTTTTTTTCAGAGCCGATACCTATTCTTAATAGTCCAGGAGGCTGAAAAACGATATTTGGAGTCGATCGATATGTTTTTTTCAAGGCCGATACTGATTATTAATAGTCCAGGAGGCTGAAAACCGATATTTGAAGTCCATCGATATGTTTTTTTCAGGGCCGATACCGATTATTAATAGTCCAGGAGGCTGAAAACCGATATTTGGAGTCGATCGATATGTTTTTTTCAGGGCTGATACCGATTATAATTAGTCCAAGAGGCTGAAAACCGATATTTGCCGATATTTGGAGTGGATCGATATGTTTTTTTCAGGGCCGATACGATTATTAATAGTCCAGGAGGCTGAAAACCGATATTTGGAGTCGATCGATATGTTTTTTTCATGGCTGATACCGATTATAAGTAGTCTAGGAGGCTGAAAACCGATATTTGGAGTCGATCGATATGTTTTTTTCAGGGCCGATACCGATTATTTATAGTCAAGGAGGCTGAAAAATGATATTTGGAGTCGATCGATATGTTTTTTTCAGGGCCGATACCGATTATTAATAGTCAAGGAGGCTGAAAAATGATATTTGGAGTCGATCGATATGTTTTTTTCAGGGCCGATACTGATTATAAGTAGTCCAGGAGGCTGAAAACCGATATTTGGAGTCGATCGATATGTTTTTTTTCAGGGCTGATACCGATTATAAGTAGTCCAGGAAGCTGAAAACCGATATTTGACGATATTTGGAGTCGATCGATATGTTTTTTTCAGGGCCGATACCGATTATTAATAGTATAATTCGTACTTTTTATAGTTTTTTTATTTAAAGGATTTTAAAAGTCAAATAATGATTAGTAATAATAATGACTTTATTCTGGTAAAATAAACACTTTTTTCTTGTAATTTGACAAAATGTTGTAATATTACCATTTTATTTGAGTAAAATTACCACTTTTATTGTAATATTACCACTTTTAAAAAATATCATAACTTTATTCTTGTAATAGTGTGACTTTGTTCAAATAAAATGTTACTTTTTTTTCTTTTAATAATAAAACATAATTATTATTGTAATACTATGACTTTGTTCTAGTAAAATTATCACTTTTTTTCTTTATTCTTGTATCATTATGCATTTATTCTAGTAAAATATTACTTTTGTAATATTACAATAGTCTTGCAATATTGCACATATTTTATTATTATTCCTTTATTTTTGTTATACTGTGACTTTATTCTAATAAAAATGTAACGTTTTTTATTATAATACAACATATTTATTCTTGTAATACTTTGACTTTATTTGTTTTAGTAAATGTATCACTTTTTAATTTTTTCTTGTATTACAAATTTATTTTAGTAAAATATAACTTTTTCTCTTAATATTACAACATTATTATTGCAATCTTATTACTTTATACTGATAAAAGTATCAATGCAAAATATAGTATCATTCTTACTTTTTATAGTTTTTTTTATTTAAAAGATTGTGAAAGTCAAAATAATGATTAGTTAAATTTATTTAGTTTTTATTTAGTAAACACTTTTTAAATTGAAATGTCATGTTTATATTTTTCATTACATTTTTTAATTGTTTTATTATTCCATTATTGTTATTATTATTATCATCATCATTAGTATGACTGTTTTATTTTCAGGAAATGTTTTGCATTTATTAAATATATTTTTTCAAAATTAATTTCTTATAAAAACACTAAAAAGTCACTTTGTTAAAGCAATATATCAATAAATGGTGTATGTGTACAGTATCTAAAAATCATGTTCCATTTCCATTTTGGTAAAATGCTACTTTTTCTCTTAATATTACAACATTATTATTGCAATATTATGACTAAAAGTATCAATGCAAAATATAGTGTAATTCTTACTTTTTATAGTTTTTTTTATTTAAAAGATTGTGAAAGTCAAAAATAATGATTAGTTAAATTTATTTAGTTTTTATTTAGTAAACACTTTTTAAATTGAAATGTCATGTTTATATTTTTCATTACATTTTCTAATTGTTTTATTATCCCATTATTATTATTATTATTATTATTATTATTATCGTCATCATTAGTATGACTGTTTTATTTTCAGAAAATGTTTTGCATTTATTAAAGATATTTTTTCAAAATTAATTTCTTATAAAAACACTAAAAAGTCACTTTGTTAAAGCAATATATCAATAAATGGTGTATGTGTACAGTATCTAAAAATCATGTTCCATTTCCATTTTGGTAAAATGTTACTTTTTCTCTTAATATTACAACATTATTATTGCAATATTATGACTAAAAGTATCAATGCAAAATATAGTGTAATTCTTACTTTTTATAGTTTTTTTTTATTTAAAAGATTGTGAAAGTCAAAATAATGATTAGTTAAATTTATTTAGTTTTTATTTAGTAAACACTTTTTAAATTGAAATGTTTTAATTGTTTTATTATCCCATTATTATTATTATTATTATTATTATTATTATTATTATCGTCATCATTAGTATGACTGTTTTATTTTCATAAAATGTTTTGAATTTATTAAAGATATTTTTTCAAAATTAATTTCTTATAAAAACACTAAAAAGTCACTTGGTTAAAGCAATATATCAATAAATGGTGTATGTGTACAGTATCTAAAAATCATGTTCCATTTCCATTTTGGTAAAATGTTACTTTTTCTCTTAATATTACAACATTATTATTGCAATTATCATTCATATTTATTCTTGTAGCATTATATAAATAATATAAATGTGCATTTATTCTAGTAAAATATTACTTTTGTAATATTACAATAGTCTTGCAAATTACACATTTTATTATTATGACTTTATTGTTGTTATAGTGTGACTTTATTCTAATAAAAACGTTTTTTCTTATAATATAACATATTTATTCTTGTAATACTATGACTTTAAATTGTTTCTTGTATTACAAATTAAGTAAAATATTACTTTTTCTCTTAATATTACAACATTATTATTGCGACATTATGACTTTATACTGATAAAAGTATCCATGCAAAATATAATGTAAATCTTACTTTTTATAGTTTTTTTATTTAAAGGATTATAAAAGTCAAAATAATGATTAGTTAAATTAATTTTGTTTTTATTTAGTAAATTATTTTTTAAATTGAAATATCATGCTTATGTTTTTCATTGAATTTTTTTTTTTATTGTTTGTTTTATTATCCTATTATTAATATTATCGTCATCATTAGTATCATCCAGAAAATGTTTTGCATATACTAAAGATATTTTTTCAAAATTTATTTCTGAGAAAAACACTAAAAAGTCACTTTGTTAAAGCAATATATCAATAAATGGTGTATGTGTACAGTATCTAAAAATCATGTTCCATTTCCATTTTGGTAAAATGTAACTTTTTCTCTTAATATTACATTATTATTGCAATATTATGACTTTACACTGATAAAAGTATCAATGCAAAATATAATGTAAATCTTACTTTTTATAGTTTTTTATTTAAAAGATTTTAAAAGTCAAATAATGATTAGTAATAATAATGACTTTATTCTGGTAAAATTAACACTTTTTTCTTGTAATTTGACAAATTGTTGTAGTATTACCATTTTATTCTAGTAAAATTACCACTTGTATTATAATATTACAACTTTATAAAAATATAATAACTTTATTCTTGTAATAGTGTGACTTTGTTCGAATAAAATGTTACTTTTTTTCTTGTAATAATATAACATCATTATTATTGTAATGACATGACTTTGTTCTAGTAAAATCATCATTTATATTTATTCTTGTAGCATTATGCATTTATTCTAGTAAAATATTACTTTTGTAATATTACAATAGTCTTGCAATATTACACATATTTTATTATTATGACTTTATTCTTGTTATAGTGTGACTTTATTCTAATAAAAACGTTTTTTCTTATAATACAACATATTTATTCTTGTAATACTATGACTTTATTTGTTGTAGTAAATGTATCACTTTTACCTTTTTTCTTGTATTACATATTAAGTAAAATATTACTTTTTCTCTCAATATTACAACATTATTATTGCGATATTATGACTTTTTACTGATAAAAGTATCCATGCAAAATATAATGTAAATCTTACTTTTTATAGTTTTTTTATTTAAAGGATTTTAAAAGTCAAAATAATGATTAGTTAAATTAATTTTGTTTTTATTTAGTAAATTATTTTTTAAATTGAAATATCATGCTTATGTTTTTCATTGCATTTTTTTTTTATTGTTTGTTTTATTATCCTATGATTAATATTATCGTCATCATTAGTATCATCCAGGAAATGTTTTGCATATACTAAAGATATTTTTTCCAAATTAATTTCTGAGAAAAACACTAAAAAGTCACTTTGTTAAAGCAATATATCAATAAATGGTGTATGTGTACAGTATCTAAAAATCATGTTCCATTTCCATTTTGGGGTGTTAAAATTCAGTAATATTAAGGTTAAATTCTTGGTATATTTGTCATCTCCTTAAAGGAGGGTCCTTGTTGAAAAGAGCGTGATGTCTTCTGTGTGTTGGCGGCAACAAGCAGTGACCATGAAGTCAGCCAGTCAACTTTGACCTCCAGCTGCACAGCTTCCTCTGCAGGCTCCCTGGGTGGGACTCTGTAAACTATCATCCTTCTTATTATGCAAAGTGCTTGAAGTATTTTCCCACTGGCCGGGAAGACCACGCACGCTGGCGGCTTGTTGCTGTTGGTCCGAGGCCACCTCCGATAACAATCTAGCGCCGTGGAGTCCGGGAAATCAAAAACAATCTGCGGAGCACACCAAATTAGCGCGGGGAGATAATACAAGCATGCATGTGTCAAAGAGTTTGCCGCCGAAATAGAACGTGAGGACGGGTGATGTGCAACGTGACGCCGCGGTCCGATCCCCTCAGGAAGTGTGTGCAGCCGTGCACGCAGAGGAAGTTTACTCTGCTGCCGTGTTTATGCTGAGCGGCTTTGATTTTTTTTTTTTTTTTTTTCCCCCTTTTCTTTTCCACGGTGAATGAAAAGCAAACACGTTGATGTGATTAATTGTCTAAAAGTTCATTTTTTTAATGCCAACGTGTTTGAGTGCCCAGAGGATCAAAAGTAGGGATGTCCGATAATGGCTTTTTGCCCGATACCGATATCAACCGATATATACAGTCGTGGAATTAACACATTATTATGCCTAATTTGGACAACCAGGTATGGTGAAGATAAGGTACTTTTAAAAAAAAAAATTATAAAATAAAATAAGATAAATAAATTAAAAACATTTTCTTGAATAAAAAAGAAAGTAAAACAATATAAAAACAAGTTACATAGAAACTAGTAATGAATGAAAATGAGTAACATTAACTGTTAAAGGTTAGTACTATTAGTGGAGCAGCAGCACGCACAATCATGTGTGCTTACGGACTGTATCCCTTGGAGACTGTATTGATATATATTGATATATAATGTAGGAAGCAGAATATTAATAACAGAAAGAAACAACCCTTTTGTGTGAATGAGGAGGGAGGTTTTTTTTGGGTTGGTGCATTAATTGTAAGTGTATCTTGTGTTTTTTATGTTGATTTAATTTTTTTAAAAAAACAAAAAAAAACGATACCGATATAAAAAAAAACCCGATACCGATAATTTCCGATATTACATTTTAACGCATTTATCGGACATCCCTAATCAAAAGCAGCGAGAGATTCATCAAATTAGCTTGAAATGCATTTCATTCAACTTGATCGATACGCTAATCAATGCGGGACTAATGCTAATATCGTATTTTTCGGACTATAAGGCGCACTTAAAATCCTTTCATTTCCTCAAAACTCCGCAGTGCGCCTTATAACCCGGTGCGCCTAATGTACGGAATCATTTTGGTTGTGCTTACCGACATGGAAGCTATTTCATTTGGTACATGGTGAGATAAGTGTGACCAGTAGATGGCAGTGACACATAATTAGAGATGTCCGATAATATCGGCCTGCCGATATTATCGGCCGATATATGCGTTAAAATGTAATATCGGAAATTATCGGTATCGTTTTTTTTTGTTGTTTTTTTTTGTTTTTTTAATTAAATCCACATAAAAAAACACAAGATACACTTACAATTAGTGCACCAACCCAAAAAACCTCCCTCCCCCATTTACACTCATTCACACAAAAGGGTTGTTTCTTTCTGTTATTAATATTCTGCTTCCTACATTATATATCAATATATATCAATACAGTCTGCAAGGGATACAGTCCGTAAGCACACATGATTGTGCGTGCTGCTGGTCCACTAATAGTACTAACCTTTAACAGTTAATTTGACTCATTTTCATTCATTACTAGTTTCTATGTAACTGTTTTTATATTGTTGTACTTTCTTTTTTATTCAAGAAAATGTTTTTAATTTATTTATCTTATTTTACTATTTTTTTTAAAAAGTACCTTATCTTCACCATACCTGGTTGTCCAAATTAGGCATAATAATGTGTTAATTCCACGACTGCATATATCGGTTGATATCGGTATCGGTTGATATCGGTATCGGTAATTAAAGAGTTGGACAATATCGGAATATCGGATATCGGCAAAAAGCCATTATCGGACATCCCTACTAATATCAAATTTTTCGGACTATAAGGCGCACTTAAAATCCTTTCATTTCCTCAAAACTCCACAGTGCGCCTTATAACCTGATGCACCTAATGTACGGAATCATTTTGGTTGTGCTTACCGACCTGGAAGCTATTTCATTTGGTACATGGTGAGATAAGTGTGACCAGTAGATGGCAGTCACACATAATAGATAGGTGTCGACTGCAATATGACTCAAGTAAACAACACCAAAATTGTATATGTTCCATTGAAAATATAGAACAGGCCTGGGCAATTATTTTGACTCGGGGGGCCACATTTAGAGAAAAAAAATGTGTCTGGGGGCCGGTATATCTGTTTTTAGCATACTTGCCAACCTTGAGACCTCCAATATCGGGAGGTGGGGGGTAGGGGGTGGGGGGGTGGTTGGGGGCGTGGTTATTTACAGCTAGAATTCACCAACTCGAGTATTTCATATATATTTCATATATATATATATATATATATATATATATATATATATATATATATATATATATATATATATATATATATATATATATATATATATATATATATATATATATATATATATGAAATACTTGACTTTCAGTGAATTCTAACTATATATATATATATTTATTTTATTTACATAGAAAAAATAAATAAATACTTGAATTTCAGTGTTCCGGTGGCTAGCCATTAGATGGCAGTATTGTCCTGTTTAACTTCTCCGTTCATGATGAGTATATCATTTCGGCCGCCACGTCTGTAATTTCCTCGTTCTTCTGCTTCGTCTCCTTGTTGTGTGCGCAGTTGTGCACTCTATAAAAGCCCTAGATGTTATGACGTCTTTGGGCAGGCAAGCTGTTTATATTGTGGGAAAGCGGACGTGAGAACAGGCTGTCCCCACTCAGTCTCAGGTCCGCATTGAGCTGGAGGGGGCGTGGCCTCCAGCTCCGGCTGAATACCGGGAGTTTGTCGGGAGAAAATCTCTGCCGGGAGGTTGTCGGGAGAGGCGCTGAATACCGGGATTCTCCCGCTAAAAACGGGAGGGTTGGCAAGTATGGTTTTTAGGAACACTAAAACAAAACCTCACAATAATGCCTGATTGAATGCTAAAAACGTTATGACAGACCGCCTTCAAGGCCTACTGAAATGACATTTTTTTATTTAAACGGGGATAGCAGATCCATTTTATGTGTCATACTTGATCATTTCGCGATATTGCCATATTTTTGCTGAAAGGATTTAGTAGAGAACATCGACGATAAAGTTCGCAACTTTTGGTCTCTGATCAAAAAAAGCCTTGCCTGTACCGGAAGTAGCGTGACGACACCGGAGGAAGGGCTGCTCACATTTCCCCATTGTTTACACCAGCAGCGAGAGCGATTCGGACAGAGAAAGCGACGATTACCCCATTAATTTGAGCGAGGATGAAAGATTCGTGGATGAGGAACGTTAGAGTGACGGACTAGAATGCAGTGCAAGACATATCTTTTTTCGCTCTGACCGTAACTTAGGTACAAGCTGGCTCATTGGATTCCACACTCTCTCCTTTTTCTATTGTGGATCACGGATTTGTATTTTAAACCACCTCGGATACTATATCCTCTTGAAAATGTGAGTCGAGAACGCGAAATGGACATTCACAGTGACTTTTATCTCCACGACAATACATCGGCGAAGCTCTTTAGCTACTGAGCTAACGTGATAGCATCAGGCTTTACTGCATATAGAAACAAAACAAATAAGTCCCTGACTGGAAGGATAGACAGAAGATCAACAATACTACCAAACTCTGGACATGTAACTACACGGTTAATGCTTTCCAGCTTGGCGAAGCTTAGCAATGCTGTTGCTAACGACGCTATTGAAGCTAACTTAGCTACGGAACCTCGACAGAGCTATGCTAAAAACATTAGCTCTGCACCTACGCCAGCCAGCCCTCATCTGCTCATCAACACCCGTGCTCACCTGCGTTCCAGCGATCGACGGTACGACGAAGGACTTCACCCGATCATCGATGCGGTCGGCGGCCCGGAGACGGAGGAAGTCAAGGTGAGGTCGTTCGGCTAGCGCGTCTGCTATCCTCAAAGTCGTCCTAGTTGTGTTGCTGTAGTCCGCCACTAATACACCGATCCCACCTACAACTTTCTTCTTTGCAGTCTCCATTGTTCATTAAACAAATTGAAAAAGATTCACCAACACAGAAGTCCAGATTACTGTGGAAATTTGGAATGAAAACAGAGCTTTTTTGTATTGGATTCAATGGGTCCGAATACTTCCGTATCAACCGTTGACGTCACGCGCATACGTCATCATACCGAGACGTTTTCAACCGGAAGTTTAGCGGGAAATTTAAAATGTCACTTTATAAGTTAACCCGGCCGTATTGGCATGTGTTGCAATGTTAAGATTTCATCATTGATATATAAACTATCAGACTGCGTGGTCGGTAGTAGTGGCTTTCAGTAGGCCCTGGGCCTTAATTTACCCAGGTCTGATATAGAACATTACACAAAATCTACCAAAATGTTTTAGTAGGACTTTGGTAAGCTATGAAGCCACACCGCTTGATGGATTGTACTGTGCTTCAACATAGGAGTATTATTATGGTGTGTGTATAAGGTAAGACTTATTATCTGCCGTTTTATTTCGCAATATTATGCAAAACCAACTTTTCTTACCTTCTGGTACCTGCTGATCTGTATTTGGGATCTGCATAAGTCCTGAAAAATTGCGCGTGTCCGCCTTTGTAGTCACCATAGTCGATAAGCTTCTTCTTTCTTTCTATCTTCTTGTTATGGGACATTCATCCTCCGCTGTTGCCATTTCTAATATAAAGTAGTGTAAAGTTCTTACTTATATCCGTCAGTAAACTCGACATGAAAGCGCTAAAACATACCGGTGTAGTGACTTTACATTATTCACCCGAGGAACTTTAGTTATTAGAGAGTTCCGGTTGGACGGTTTTTCACGGGACACATTTCCGGCGTTGTTGTTGCACTAGTGAGCCACGGATGAGGAGACGCTGCACTGTTATTGATCGAAGTAAAGTCTGAAAGTCCTTGCACGCTACACCGCTACAACAAAGATGACGGGGGAGAAGACGCCGTCGAAGGTGAGCCACGTAAATAAGACCCGCCCACAAAACGGCGCATCCTGAAGCGACTTGAAGAGGATCTGTAAAACATCATCTATGCAACATTTTGACCAAAGAACCAGCATTACAAGGAAGTCTTTTACATTTAGAAAAAAAATCATAATAATATGTGTGGAGTTAAAAACTCCGAAGTGTCAGTCAAGTGTCAATCCATGGTGGAAAACTACATGGTCAAAACCATTGACAACTACAATTCCCAGAATGCCAAGGGAAAACGGCCGCCAAATTACTGATTGAAGGCACCTGGGAAGGAATGGAGGTTCAGTCAGACTCATTCACCAACCAAGCTGCATGCAAGGAAGAACAGCAAGCAGCCACAACCGCCGGATCTACTCTACAAGTTTCTCCGAACACGCCAATGGTCGGTGAATATGCTTGTTCACTCCATGACGATCGAAATGCTTACTTAGATATGCTTAACTTGTACCTGCAAGCTTCTTAATTTGCTTGCTCAACTATCTTAGTTTGTTTGACCTGCTGGGTTCAAGTTGAACTACTGCATTACTGCGTTTCAGTTTGAGCATTGAATGCATGCTGTGTTTGACCAGTTAAAAGCAAGTTGTTTAAAGCACATGGGTTAAGTTAAAATGGCAAATGGTTAAAGTTAAAAGGGTCTAGAGCAGGGGTCACCAACGCGGTGCCCGCGGGCACCAGGTAGCCCGTAAGGACCAGATGAGTAGCCCGCTGGACCTGTTCTAAAAGTAGCTCAAATAGCAGCACTTACCAGTGAGCTGCCTCTATTTTTTAAATTGTATTTATTTACTAGCAAGCTGGTCTCGCTTTGCTCGACGTTTTTAATTCTAAGAGAGACAAAACTCAAATAGAATTTGAAAATCCAAGAAAATATTTTAAAGACTTGGTCTTCACTTGTTTAAATAAATTCATTAATTTTTTTTAACTTTGCTTCTTATAACTTTCAGAAAGACAATTTTAGAGAAAAAATACAACCTTAAAAATGATTTTAGGATTTTTAAACACATATACCTTTTTACCTTTTAAATTCCTTCCTCTCCTTTCCTGACAATTTAAATCAATGTTCAAGTAAATTTTTTTTTTTTATTGTAAAGAATAATAAATACATTTTAATTTAATTCTTCATTTTAGCTTCTGTTTTTTCGACGAAGAATATTTGTGAAATATTTCTTCAAACTTATTATGATTAAAATTCAAAAACATTATTCTGGCAAATCTAGAAAATCTGTAGAATCAAATTTAAATCTTATTTCAAAGTCTTTTGAATTTCTTTTAAAATTTTTGTTCTGGAAAATCTAGAAGAAATAATGATTTGTCTTTGTTAGAAATATAGCTTGGTCCAATTTGTTATATATTCTAACAAAGTGCAGATTGGATTTTAACCTAATTAAAACATGTCATCAAAATTCTAAAATTAATCTTAATCAGGAAAAATTACTAATGTTCCATAAATTATTTTTTTTATTTTTTCAAAAATATTCGAATTAGCTAGTTCAGGGGTCACCAACCTTTTTGAAACCAAGAGCTACTTCTTGGGTACTGGTTAATGCGAAGGGCTACCAGTTTGATACACACTTAAATAAATTGCCAGAAATAGCCAATTTGCTCAATTTACCTTTAACTCTGTTATTATTAATAATTAATGATATTTACACTTAATTGAACGGTTTAAAAGAGGAGAAAACACGAAAAAAAATGACAATAAATTTTGAAACATAGTTTATCTTCAATTTCGACTATTTAAAATTCAAAATTCAACCGAAAAAAAGAAGAGAAAAACTAGCTAATTCGAGTCTTTTTGAAAAAAATAAAAAAATAATTTATGGAACATCATTAGTAATTTTTCCTGATTAAGATTAATTTTAGAATTTTGATGACATGTTTTAAATAGGTTAAAATCCAATCTACACTTTGTTAGAATATATAACAAATTGGACCAAGCTATATTCCTAACAAAGACAAATCATTATTTCTTCTAGATTTTCCAGAACAAAAATGTTTAAAGAAATTCAAAAGACTTTGAAATAAGATTTAAATTTGATTCTACAGATTTTCTAGATTTGCCAGAATATTTGTTTTGAGTTTTAATCATAATAAGTTTGAAGAAATATTTCACAAATATTCTTCGTCGAAAAAACAGAAGCTAAAATGAAGAATTAAATTAAAATTTATTTATTATTCTTTACAATAAAAAAAATAAATTTACTTGAACATCGATTTAAATTGTCAGGAAAGAAGAGGAAGGAATTTAAAAGGTAAAAAGGTATATGTGTTTAAAAATCCTAAAATCATTTTTAAGGTTGTATTTTTTCTCTAAAATTGTCTTTCTGAAAGTTATAAGAAGCAAAATAAAAAAAATTAGTGAATTTATTTAAACAAGTGAAAACCAAGTCTTTAAAATATTTTCTTGGATTTTCAAATTCTATTTGAGTTTTGTCTCTCTTAGAATTAAAAATGTCGGGCAAAGCGAGACCAGCTTGCTAGTAAATAAATACAATTTAAAAAATAGAGGCAGCTCACTGGTAAGTGCTGCTATTTGAGCTATTTTTAGAACAGGCCAGCGGGCTACTCATCTGGTCCTTACGGGCTACCTGGTGCCCGCGGGCACCGCGTTGGTGACTCCTGATATAGAGATTTACTGTAAGCGTTAAATAAAAAAATTACAATAATAATTTGACTTATTTTTAACATTTTAATGACTGAGACCCTTTAAGGTAAAATAATTTAAAAAATCCATATATTTTGTTATGGTTTAAAAACTAAAAATATCGAAATGGCCCACACGTGCTTTACTTTTTCCGTGTGCGGCCTTAAGTGGAAAAAGTTTGGACACCCCTGCTTTACGTAGTTTATTTTGCCTTTTTTCTATCCAAACAATTGTAATTAACTGAAATACATATTTGTCAGAGAAGTAATGACTTGGCCTGGAATCATGATGGTCTTACAGATGTTATCTTTTTTTGTAACTTAGATCAAATTTGGCCTGTTGGATTCCTTCACAGAGCCAATATTTATCTGCCTACTTATGGGAATGTTTGTGAATAGCTGTTATCTCCATCGTGTTTGAGACATATTGAGGCCGCCAGGCACACAATGGCACGAGGTTATCAGTACACACCCCCACTCTGTCCCCCCCCTTTTGGGTCCCTCCATTAGGGGGGGGGCTGCTTGACAATGTGTTTTCCCTGCAGAAGAGTTGGGTCAACTGGGGCCGTGACCACCATGGAGCAATGGGGAGGCTGCACTTTTTGTTGCTTTGCAGGAAGCCTTTTGGGGAATTCTAGAAATGTAGTAAAATAACTAAGCATCTAGACCAGGACTATTCAACTGGCGGCCCAGGGGCCAATTACGGCCCGGGAATCACACAAATTCAGTTCAAAACATGGGAGAACAACATTTTTGCAGCAGAGTCCTAAAACACAAGGGTGTTGATTGATTGATTGATTGAAACTTGTATTAGTAGATTGCACAGTTCAGTACATATTCCGTACAATCGACCACTAAATGGTAACACCCGAATACGTTTTTCAACTTGTTTAAGTCGGCGTCCACGTAATCCATTCACGGTTCCTGTTGTATATACCAGGGGTGTCCAAACTTTTTCCACTGAGGGCCGCACACAGAAAAATTAAAGCATGTGGGGGCCATTTTGATATTTTTCATTTTCAAACCATAACAAAATATATGGATTTTTTATTTATTTTACCTTTAAGGGTCCCGGGGACCATAAAGGGTCTCAGTCATTAAAATGTTAAAAATAAGTCAGATTTTTTTTTTTTTTTTTAATAATTTAACGCTTACCGTAAATCTCTATATCAACTTCAAGTTGATATAAAGTAATACAAATTTAAAAAAAAAGTTTTATGGCTTTTCTGTCAAAAACAACTTCATTTTTTTATAGTAAAACTGAAATATGCAGTATTTAGTAATTAGAGCCCTAAAATATCAATAATGCAGGACACCATTGATTTTCTTTCATATTTTTGAGTCATCACAGTGAAAAGATAAATAAAAAATCACTAAATATATTTGGGATCCAAAAGGTGCCCCGCTCATAAAGTGATACATTTTTATTAGGTTTTTCTTTTACTTTCAACACTTAAGTTACGAGATCAACTTCAGATATATCTGTCCATTTTATGCTGGAACTATTATATTGTTTGTTTTATGCGCTTTAGTCAAATAAAACTTTGTTTTTATATGGCTACTACACAACATACGCAATATTTACCACATAAAACATTTTCAAGTGAAATATTTGAAGTAATTGGAGCCCTGAAAATAATTCATTATAACATGGATTTTTTTGTCATTATTTTTTTTTTTTTGAGCAATGGCAAAAAAACAAAAATAAAGAAAGATAAAAGAAAGAAAAAAACAGCCTGCATGGCAGCTTTTGTGTCAACATTGCAACTTTTTTTCGTTAGATTTCACCTCAATCCACTTTTTTTAATGTTCTTTTTTCATTTTACAATAGTATTTCCAGAATGTGTGGCGGGCCGGTAAACAATTAGCTGTGGGCCGCAAATGGCCCCCGGGCCGCACTTTGGACACCCCTAGGGTGGGGTGGGGTGTTGCCATCATATTTCTTCAAACTTATTATGATTAAAATAAAAAAAAAATATTCTGGCAAATCTAGAAAATCTGTAGAATCAAATTTAAATCTTATTTCAAAGTCTTTTGAATTTCTTTTAAAATTTTTGTTCAGGAAAATAGAAGAAATAATTATTTGTCTTTGTTAGAAATATAGCTTTGTCCAATTTGTTATATATTCTAACAAAGTGTAGATTGGATTTTAACCTTTTTAAAACACGTCATCAAAATTCTAAAATTAATCTTAATCAGGAAAAATTACTAATGATGTTCCATAAATTCTTTTTTAAATTTTTTCAAAAAGATTCGAATTAGCTAGTTTTTCTCTTCTTTTTTTTCGGTTGAATTTTGAATTTTAAAGAGTCGAAATTGAAGATAAACTATGTTTCAAAATTTAATTGTCATTTTTTTCGTGTTTTCTCCTCTTTTAAACCGTTCAATTAAGTGTAAATATCATTAATTATTAATAATAACATAGAGTTAAAGGTAAATTGAGCAAATTGGCTATTTCTGGCAATTTATTTAAGTGTGTATCAAACTGGTAGCCCTTCGCATTAATCACTACCCAAGAAGTAGCTCTTGGTTTCAAAAAGCTTGGTGACCCCTGTTTTAGGCCATTGGTTATTTGTTTTATTTTCGCAAAAATATATACTGTATTTTCCGCACTATAAGGCGCACCTAAAAACCTCCAATTTTCTCAAAAGCTGACAGTGCGCCTTATAGTCCGGTGCTCCTTATATATGGACCAATATTGAGCCACAACAGGTCTCGCAACTACGGGATGCATAACGTAACCCCAGCCTTTACTGTTCTATGCGCCTTATAATGCGGTGCGCCTTATACATGAACACAGTTTTAAAATAGGCCATTCATTGAAGGTGCGCCTTATAGTGTGGAAAATACGGTATATCTATTTTTATATTGCTCTTTTTTTATCTTTGGTATGAACATTATTATGTAAACTTGAAGTTATTATTATTTTTGGGTTCTTTGTTGTTGCTATTTTTGTATTACAAGATTGTATTATTTGGTCATGTTGTACTGCATCGTAATCTCTTGTTTTGTGATTGTGTGATGTTTTTTTGCCTGGACCCCAGGAAGAATAGTCTCTACTGCGGTGTAGACTAATGGGGATCCTTAATAAACTAAACTAAATCTTTAATGGACATGTGGAAGTAAACAATGTGATAAAGAACATTTTACAAACCCCGTTTCCATATGAGTTGGGAAATTGTGTTAGATGTAAATATAAACGGAATACAATAATTTGCGAATCCTTTTCAACCCATATTCAGTTGAATATGCTACAAAGACAACATATTTGATGTTCAAACTGATAAACTTTTTTTTTTTTTGTTGCAAATAATCATTAACTTTAGAATTTGATGCCAGCAACACGTGACAAAGAAGTTGGGAAAGGTGGCAATAAATACTGATAAAGTTGAGGAATGCTCATCAAACACTTATTTGGAACATCCCACAGGTGTGCAGGCTAATTGGGAACAGGTGGGTGCCATGATTGGGTATAAAAGCAGATTCCATGAAATGCTCAGTCATTCACAAACAAGGAATGGGGCGAGGGTCACCACTTTGTCAACAAATGCCTGAGCAAATTGTTGAACAGTTTAAGAAAAACCTTTCTCAACCAGCTATTGCAAGGAATTTAGGGATTTCACCATCTACGCTCCGTAATATCATCAAAGGGTTCAGAGAATCTGGAGAAATCACTGCACGTAAGCAGCTAAGCCCGTGACCTTCCATCCCTCAGGCTGTACTGCATCAACAAGCGACATCAGTGTGTAAAGGATATCACCACATGGGCTCAGGAACACTTCAGAAAACCACTGTCAGTAACTACAGTTGGTCGCTACATCTGTAAGTGCAAGTTAAAACTGTCCTATGCAAGGCAAAAACCGTTTATCAACAACACCCAGAAACGCCGTCGGCTTCGCTGGGCCTGAGCTCATCTAAGATGGACTGATACAAAGTGGGAAAGTGTTCTGTGGTCTGACAAGTCCACATTTCAAATTGTTTTTGGAAACTGTGGACGTCGTGTCCTCCGGACCAAAGAGGAAAAGAACCATCCGGATTGTTCTAGGCGCAAGGTGTAAAAGCCAGCATGTGTGATGGTATGGGGGTGTATTAGTGCCCAAGATATGGGTAACTTACACATCTGTGAATGCACCATTAATGCTGAAAGGTACATACAGGTTTTGGAGCAACATATGTTGCCATCCAAGCAACGTTACCATGGACGCCCCTGCTTATTTCAGCAAGACAATGCCAAGCCACGTGTTGCATCAACGTGGCTTCATAGTAAAAGAGTGCGGGTACTAGACTGGCCTGCCTGTAGTCCAGACCTGTCTCCCATTGAAAATGTGTGGCGCATTATGAAGCCTAAAATAGCACAAGGGAGACCCCCGGACTGTTGAACAACTTAAGCTGTACATCAAGCAAGAATGGGAAAGAATTCCACCTGAGAAGCTTCAAAAATGTGTCTCCTCAGTTCCCAAACCTTTACTGAGTGTTGTTAAAAGGAAAGGCCATGTAACACAGTGGTGAACATCCCCTTTCCCAACTACTTTGGCATGTGTTGCAGCCATGAAATTCTAAGTTAATAATTATTTGCAAAAAAAAAAGAGTTTGAGTTTGAACATCAACTATGTTGTCTTTGTAGTGCATTCAACTGAATATGGGTTGAAAAGGATTTGCAAATCATTGTATTCCGTTTATATTTACATCTAACATAATTTCCCAACTCATATGGAAACGGGGTTTGTAGATAACAAGGCCCACCTGGGCCATCTACTCTCCTGTCGCTGTCTTCGAGGCCGGTCCTGGCACACCCCGTTCCGCGGCAGGCCCGCAGGCCACGCCCCCCCTCCACATACACATTTTTTCGTGATGTGATTTACGTATGTAACAAAGGTATTTTGCTGTAGCTTGTTTACTTCATATGCAGGTATTTGTTCAACGTATTTCCTTATACTAGCGGTGTTCCTCAAGGTTCCATTTTAGGTTCCCCTTTTTTTCGTCATTTGGGCAAATTAACTACTGGTCGGTTAGGCCTAGTTTTAAGCAGATTCTTCAAAACACAAGAGTGCTGTCATTAAGATGACCTTTTTGAATAGCTTTTTTGCAGAAGGTCCTTTAAAAAACAGTTGTAAGTCTGACAAAATACTGTCTACTGTAGAGCAGTGGTCCCCAACCACCGGGCCGCGGACCGATTGGTACCGGGCCGCACAAGAAATTAAAAAAAAAAAAAAAACTTTTTTTTTTTTTTTTTTTTTTTAATTAAATCAACAAAAAAAACACAATATATACATTATATATCAATATAGATCAATACAGTCTGCAGGGATACAGTCCGTAAGCACACATGATTGTATTTATTTATGTAAAAAAATAAATAAATAAATAAATTAAAAAAATTAAATACCCCCCCACCGCTTTTATTTTAGAAAGGTTACGTTTGTTTTGCATGACAACAGTGAAGGTGAGATGTAAAGCAGGGCTACCCAAACCTTTTTTTTTTTTTTTTCATTGAGGGCCACAGTCGACAAATCAAAAGATGTGGGGGCCATTTTTGTAGTTTTCACCTTTAAATTGATCGAAACTTTTATTAGTTGATTGCACAGTACAGTACATACTCCGTACAATTGATCACTAAATCAGTGGTCCCCAAAAAAAAAAATTCTTTATTTCTTGCGCGGCCCGATTGGTACCGGGCCGCGCAAGAAATAAAGAATTTTTTTTTTTTTTTTTTTTTTTAATTAAATCAACATAAAAAACACAATATATATATATATATTGTGTATGTGTATGTCAATATATATCAATACAGTCTGCAGGGATACAGTCCGTAAGCACACATGATTGTATTTCTTTATGGGGAAAAAAAAAAAAATACCCCCCCCCCCCCGGTCCGTGGGACAAATTTTCAAGCGTTGACCGGTCCGCAGCTACAAAAAGGTTGGGGACCACTGCTGTAGAGGACGCTGGTTCTCCGGAAGTTATAAAAAAATAAGTAAAAATAATAGTAAAGTAATAGCTTCCTGGAAATGCTGCCCTCAAAACAATTTAGTTGAATATCCCTGATCTGGACTGACTGTAGTGAAATGACACTTCCATGCTCGTAGTGTGACTACAAAGGAAAGTGACAGTGACGAGGTGTTTTTCATCTCATTGTTCTCTCTTTAGGGCCGGAAAATACTTTTTTTTTTTTCTTTGCACGCAGTAATGAAACCATTCAGTGTAAACTTCTGTTCACTTCCTCCCCTTTTGTGTCTGTGTCACACACAATAACAATGGAGCATGAAACATAAACTAACACAAGAGTCACGGGACTGTAAGTGACATGTGTGGCGCCCCCTACAGGGTGTGTTCAGAAGGCTTTGGAAGACATGCTTGCATGTAAAAATCCTCAAAGGTTTATGATCTTCGGTTTAGATCAGTGGTGTCCAAAGTCTGGTCTGGGGGGCCATTTGCAGCCTGTAGCGGTCCACGGCACAATCATTAGCATTCTAATATTAGCATCCTAGCTTTTTTTTGTGGATTTTGCAGGTGTCAAATATTTTGTTGCTCGACAAATAATGGCTGTTAGAAAACTAATGTTAGGAGCAGGGTGGCAAAATTCTGGGAATATTCAAAGTTGGAAACTTTCCATGGGAATGAATGGGAATAAACATTGAATGCAACATGCTAGATCTTGCAGCAGGATTATTAGCTAAAACAACCTGATTTAATGCAAATTCAGTTGAATTTCAACCCTGCACTGTGCATTCCTCAAACACGTGTGCAGGTGCATTCTTCCATGGGAAGCGGGACTACACCCCGGACAAGTACACAAAATACTTATTCCTCTCGAATATTGTTCACAAATCTGTCTAAATCTGTGTTAGTGAGCACTTCTTCTTTGCCAAAATAATCCATCTCACCTCACGGGTGTGGCATATCAAGATGCTGACTAAACGTCATGATTATTGCCAGGGCCGGCCCGTGGCATAGGCCGTATAGGCAAATGCTAAGGGCGCCGTCCATCAGGGGGCGCCACACCAGTGCCACAAATGTTGGAGGAAAAAAAAAAAAACTGTCAGGTGCCCAGGGGAGAAAAGAAGAGGAGAAACGAGAAAAAGACAGAGGTAGCAGGTAGGTAACGTTAGCCTACATGAAATTATTTGTCTGTTACAGAATGTGATAGTAATCTGTCTTTTTAGCATTAAGCTAATGTTACATGATTCGGCAATTGCTAATCAATAAATAGCTAGTTCTGTTTTAACGTCGGGTTAATATTGTGGAGGGGGCTAAGTTGTTATGGAAAATAATAATGTAACGTTAGGTAATTACAGTACTCCTTGGTGTACAGTAATTTGTAAGTCATTCTAGTTAATGCAATATTAAAAAGCACAAATAGAGAACTCTGTAGGATCCCCTTTTTTTGTAATATAGTTGTTAAAGTCATACTGGTTTGATATCTTGTTTTGTACAGTGCCTTATTTATATTGTATTTTTAATTTATTTTATGCAACTTGTTGACACGTTTTATTTTGTGTTTATGTATGTAAAAAATATTGTATTTCATATATTCATTTTTTATTTTTTGTATTCATTTATTTATCCATATTTTTTTTTATCTTGTTAACTATTCTGATTGTTAATTTGCTTTCTTTAAGTAAAAAAAAAGGTCAAAGACAAAGCTATTCGGTTTCTTGTGAATATATACACTTCACTGCCAATGTGGGGGGGCGCCACCTAAAATCTTGCCTAGGGCGCCAGATTGGTTAGGGCCGGGCCTGATTATTGCACAGGTGTGCCTTAGGTTGCCCGCAATAAAAGGCCACTCTGAAATGTGCAGTTTTGCTTCACAACATTGACATCAGCAAACTGCACTCCCACACGACACCGCACACGCTGTCTACCATCTGCCGTGAACAGTGAAAACCGGGATTCATCCGTGGAGAGAACCTCTCGAATGTGAGCATTTGCCCACTCAAGTCGGTTACGACGACAAAGTGCAGTCAGATCGAGACCCCGATGAGGATGACGAGCATGCAGCTGAGCTTCCCTCACAGTTTGTGCAGAAATTATGTGGTTATGCAAGCCGATTGTTGCAGCAGCTGTCCGGGTGGCTGGTCTCAGACAATCATGAAGGCGCACCTACTGCATGTGGAGGTCCTGGGCTGGTGTAGTTACACGTGGTCCGTGGTTGTGAAGCCGGTTGGATGTACTGCCAAATTATTTAAAACACATTTGGGGACGGCTTATGGTACAGAAATTAACATTCTATTTACGGGCAACAGCTCTGGTGGACATTCCTTCAGTCAGCATGCCAGCTGCACGCTGCCTCGAAACTTGCGACATCTGTGGCATTGTGCTGTGTGATAAAACTGCACCTGTCAGTGTGGGCAGCCTAAGGAACACCCGTGCAATAATCGTGTTGTTTAATCGGCATCTTGATATGCCACACCTGTGAGGTGGAATGGATTATCTTGGCAATGAAGAAATGCTCACTAACACAGATTTAGACATATTTGTGAACAATACTGAAGAGGAATAGGTCTTTTGTGTATATAGTAAAAGTTTTAGACCTCCATCCACCCATCCATTTCCTACCGCTTGTCCCGGAGGGAACCTACGCAGTCACGGGGAGAACATGCAAAGACCACACAGAAAGATCCCGAGCGCAGGATCGAACCCAACAGGCACATGCACTAACCCCTGTCCCACTGTGCTGCCCAAGTTTTAGACCTTTTGAGTTTAACTCGTGAAAAATGGGAGCAAAAACAAAAGTGTTGCATTTATATTTTTGTTCAGTGTAAATTGCACAACTCTCACACTCAGAGTCAGGATTGGCAGCTCTGGAGTAATATATTTTCATATTTGGCGCATGTTACAGTTAGCATTTTAGCATGCTAACATGAGCATGTTGGATTTCTTAGCTAATTTAGCAGCTATATACTTCAATGTTGTATATTCTAGTACTTTACTAATGCTAACTGCAAGCATGATATTTTTAGCATATTACTGTTTGAATGCTAACTTTTTTTTCTCTTATTTCGCTCATATTTCTTTGTTACTTGGACGCTATCTGGCCAGCGTGCGAACTGTTAGCATTTCGGTTCGGCTTTGGTTCTTCAGCATTCGCAGTAAATTTCTACGGAAATTGCATTTTCTAGTTCTTTATTATATATTGTAACGGTTTTACCATGAATTGATTAACGTGGACCCCGACTTAAACAAGTTGAAAAACGTATTGGGGTGTTACCATTTAGCAGGGCCGGCCCGTGGCATAGGCCGTGTAGGCAAATGCTAAGGGCGCCGTCCATCAGGGGGCGCCACGCCAGTGCCACAAATGTTGGAGAAAAAAAAAAGAAGAAAAAAAAAGTTGATACTATTATTTCTAAATACAAAAAATAATCCCACGTTAATTAAAATGCAAAGTAAAGCCTATTTAATAGAAATATTATTTGCCACAGCATTGCGCCCTCCCCCCGCACGGTGCGCCCCTCCCTTCCCGTATCATGACTCTTTTTGGACGTCACCACATCAAAAAAATCAACACAAGATGTCAAAACGGCCAAAACTGTCAGGTGCCCAGGGAAGAAAAAAGAGAAAAGAAGAGGATAAACGAGAAAAAGACAGAGGTAGCAGGTAGGTAACGTTAGCCTACATGAAATTATTTGTCTGTGTTAGTAACCTGGCTTTTTAGCATTAAGCTAATGTTACATGATTCGGCAATTGCTAATCAATAAATAGCTAGTTCTGTTTTAACGTCGGGTTAATATTGTGGAGGGGGCTAATTGTTATGGAAAATAATAATGTAACGTTAGGTAATTACAGTACTCCCACCTTACATTCCTCAGGGACATTTGTTTTAGATCTTTTAAGCAGGTGTTTTTTGTTGACATTGTTATTGCCTTCTGGTTAGCTAATGTTTGCTCTGCAGGTAATAGTCACTTTTCCACCCCTTTATATATTAGGTATAGTTGCAAGCCTAGTTGTTAAAGTGCACATCATTAATGTTAATTAAGCAATATCACATGAGAGGGAATGCTGTTTTTTAATTTGAGCACTGCTGTGATTCGGTTAAAGATAATCAAAACATAACATTCTCATATAATATGTTAATTTGCTTTCTTTAAGTGAAAAAAAAGGTCAAAGACAAAGCTATTCGGTTTCTTGTGAGTATATACACTTCACTGCCGATTTTGGGGGGGCGCCACCTAAAATCTTGCCTAGGGTGCCAGATTGGTTAGGGCCAGGCCTGCCATTTAGTGGTCAATTGTACGGAGTATGTACTGTACTGTGCAATCAACTAATAAAAGTTTCAATCAATTTAAAGGTGAAAACTACAAAAATGGCCCCCACATCTTTTGATTTGTCGTCTGTGGCCGCCAATAAAAATTAAAAAAAGGTTTGGGTAGCCCTGCTTTACATCTCACCTTCACTGTTGTCATGCAAAGCAAACGTAACCTTTCTAAAATCAAAGCGGTGTGTACATCGACGCGGCCTGCCATGAGAAACGCGATCCGTCAGAGGAGGCAAAGAAGCGGGGATGGATTACTCCGAGGTTTCCCATGATCCCGCCTCTCTCTCCGGGGAGCTCTCGCTCCGGCGTTGGGTGGCTTTCCTCCACTGTCATTATCAGCGATGGGAGCCACAATAGGTCAGTGAGATGAGATAACATTGTGAGCGAGCCTGAGCAGCAGGTGAGAGACTCAATGGGTGTGATTAGGTATCTGGGTCTCAGGGTGTAGCATTGCCTCAGGGCCCCCGGGGGGGGGGGGGGGACCCGGGCACCGCCATCTGCCATAGTGAATTCTGCCTCGGCGGCGACACAAACTGTTGCTGTGTTGACTCGGGGGCGTTTCCTTGGAGTTTCTCCTGTTACCTTTTCAGGCACTGAAGTGTTACACTTTACTGCGCCTTTGTCACAACTTTAAACGCCAGCTCAAAGGATGAAAGACGCCAACAAAGACTTACTATTAAAGCGACTCCCATTGCAAAGTAGCGTTCTCATTAGCGGGCTAGCGGCTAACATCCCTCAACGGTGCAGAGCCACTTCAAAGTCGGCAAGCATCGCCTCCATGGTAGCAAACAAACTATGCTTCTTACATGTTTTATTATCACTGTTGGACAAGGAATAGTTAAACATGCTACAATGCAGACTTTAGGAGGACATGTTAACTTCTAAGAGAGCCATTGAATGTGAACAAAGATGAGAAGATGTCAGGTTCAAACACTGACATTTATTAAACAGGCTAGAAGCAAGGAATCATGCAGAGACAGTTACATTTTGCTCATTATCACTGGAGGGCGACCGGTGCAATGGACGTCGAGTGGATCTAGCATAATATTGTGAGAGTCCAGTCCATAGTGGATTTAACATAATAGTGGGAGAGTCCAGTCCATAGTGGATTTAACATAATAGTGTGAGAGTCCAGTCCATAGTGTATTTAACATAATAGTGGGAGAGTCCAGTCCATAGTGGATCTAACATAATAGTGTGAGAGTCCAGTCCATAGTGGATTTAACATAATAGTGGGAGAGTCCAGTCCATAGTGGATTTAACATAATAGTGGGAGAGTCCAGTCCATAGTGGATTTAACATAATAGTGTGAGAGTCCAGTCCATAGTGGATTTAACATAATAGTGTGAGAGTCCAGTCCATAGTGGATTTAACATAATAGTGGGAGAGTCCAGTCCATAGTGGATTTAACATAATATTGTGAGAGTCCAGTTCATAGTGGATCTAACATAATATTGTGAGAGTCCAGTCCATAGTGGATCTAACATAATATTGTGAGAGTCCAGTCCATAGTGGATCTAACATAATATTGTGAGAGTCCAGTCCATAATGGATCTAACATAATAGTGGGAGAGTCCAGTCCATAGTGGATTTAACATAATATTGTGAGAGTCCAGTCCATAGTGGATCTAACATAATATTGTGAGAGTCCAGTCCATAGTGGATCTAACATAATATTGTGAGAGTCCAGTCCATAGTGGATCTAACATAATATTGTGAGAGTCCAGTCCATAATGGATCTAACATAATAGTGGGAGAGTCCAGTCCATAGTGGATTTAACATAATAGTGTGAGAGTCCAGTCCATAGTGGATTTAACATAATAGTGGGAGAGTCCAGTCCATAGTGGATTTAACATAATAGTGAGAGTCCAGTCCATAGTGGATCTAACATAATTGTGAGAGTCCAGTCCATAGTGGATCTAACATAATAGTGTGAGAGTCCAGTCCATAGTATATCTAACATAATAGTGAGAGTCCAGTCCATAGTGGATCTAACATAATAGTGAGAGTCCAGTCCATAGTGGATCTAACATAATAGTGAGAGTCCAGTCCATAGTGGATCTAACATAATAGTGTGACAGTCCAGTCCATAGTGGATCTAACATAATAGTGAGAGTCCAGTCCATAGTGGATCTAACATAATAGTGAGAGTCCAGTCCATAGTGGATCTAACATAATAGTGTGACAGTCCAGTCCATAGTGGATCTAACATAATAGTGAGAGTCCAGTCCATAGTGGATATAACATATTTGTGAGAGTCCAGTCCATAGTGGATCTAACATAATAGTGTGACAGTCCAGTCCATAGTGGATCTAACATAATAGTGAGAGTCCAGTCCATAGTGGATCTAACATAATAGTGTGAGAGTCCAGTCCATAGAGGATCTAACATAATAGTGAGAGTCTAGTCCATAGTGGATCTAACATAATAGTGAGAGTCCAGTCCATAGTGGATCTAACATAATAGTGAGAGTCCAGTCCATAGTGGGGCCAGCAGGAGACCATCCCGAGCGGAGACGGGTCAGCAGTGTAGAGACGTCCCCAACCGATGCATAGGCGAGCGGTCCACCCCGGGTCCCGACTTTGGACATTCAGCACTTCATCCGTGGCCAACGAACCTGTGCTCCCCCCTCCACGGAGGAGAGGGGGGCAGAGCAGAAAAGAAATGGCAGATCAACTGGTCTAAAAAGGGGGTCTATTTAAAGGCTAGAGTATACAAATGAGTTTCAAGATGGGACTTATGTATGTATGTATATATGTACACATGCATTGATATTGAATTGAACTAGGCTGGGATTAGCGTTTGTGTGCGGGGTATTGATCAGGTTTAGGGGTTCTGGGCCGGACTCATGTTAGGGTTAGTTTTTCAGATGTCTTGTCTAGTGTACTGCCATCCATCATGAAGTTCTAAAACACTCGTCAGAACTGCTTTCCAGACCTTTCTGGGCTCCTTCTGGATCTCCAGAAGTTGGAGGGTCTAGTGTGAGGCCATCAGTCGACGAGCTGTGACCCCCCAGGTGTTCTGGCATGTGACCCCCAGGTGTTCTGGCATGTGACCCCCAGGTGTTCTGGCATGTGACCCCCAGGTGTTCTGGCATGTAACCCCCAGGTGTTCTGGCATGTGACCCCCAGGTGTTCTGGCATGGCGGCCATATTGAGACTAAACACAGCTTTGATGTAAGCATCAGCTCGCTTGACCGTGGAAATGCTGGACGGTTGCTAGTTGATTAGGTGAAGGATCGTCCAGCCGAGGTTGTTCTGTTCACATGTGGTGAAGTACTTCCAATCACTTATGACACTGACAACTGTGACCAGCACCTTTGACCTTTCCACGCATACATCTTGACACGCTTATTTAACATATCTCACATATCACTTACACGCAGCACTTCAAATAGCAAACGTGTATGCCGTGCATATTATTCAGGCGTCATCAGAAGTTGATGACAAGTCCAGATGTGGAGTTTCTGACCCCACACTCTCTCATTTTAAGCAGTGAAAGTTAGCCACTAAGTTTTTTTTGTTTTTTTCCCTGCTGGTCTCCATCTGTTCACCCTTCAACTGCCTGAACGCTGCTAGTAGTATAGCACAGGTTACCACCCAACAGAAGGTCTCTACTATGATACTACAGGCAATGCTAAAGGATTAGCATCGCAAAGAACACTTTCAATTTCCTTGCATGATATTGTGAGAGTCCAGTCCATAGTGGATCTAACATAATAGTGAGAGTCCAGTCCATAGTGGATCTAACATAATAGTGAGAGTCCAGTCCATAGTGGATCTAACATAATAGTGAGAGTCCAGTCCATAGTGGATCTAACATAATAGTGAGAGTCCAGTCCATAGTGGATCTAACATAATAGTGTGAGAGTCCAGTCCATAGTGGATCTAACATAATAGTGTGAGAGTCCAGTCCATAGTGGATCTAACATAATAGTGTGAGAGTCCAGTCCATAGTGGATCTAACATAATAGTGTGAGAGTCCAGTCCATAGTGGATCTAACATAATAGTGTGAGAGTCCAGTCCATAGTGGATCTAACATAATAGTGTGAGAGTCCAGTCCATAGTGGATCTAACATAATAGTGTGAGTCCAGTCCATAGTGGATCTAACATAATAGTGAGAGTCCAGTCCATAGTGGATCTAACATAATAGTGAGAGTCCAGTCCATAGTGGATCTAACATAATAGTGTGAGAGTCCAGTCCATAGTAGATCTAACATAATAGTGTGAGAGTCCAGTCCATCATAGATCTAACATAATAGTGAGAGTCCAGTCCATAGTGGATCTAACATAATAGTGAGAGTCCAGTCCATAGTGGATCTAACATAATAGTGAGAGTCCAGTCCATAGTGGATCTAACATAATAATGAGAGTGCAGTCCATAGTGGATCTAACATAATAGTGAGAGAGTCCAGTCCATAGTGGATCTAACATAATAGTGAGAGTCCAGTCCATAGTGGATCTAACATAATAGTGTGAGAGTCCAGTCCATAGTGGATCTAACATAATAGTGAGAGTCCAGTCCATAGTGGATCTAACATAATAGTGTGAGAGTCCAGTCCATAGTGGATCTAACATAATAGTGTGAGAGTCCAGTCCATAGTGGATCTAACATAATAGTGTGAGAGTCCAGTCCATAGTGGATCTAACATAATAGTGTGAGAGTCCAGTCCATAGTGGATCTAACATAATAGTGTGAGTCCAGTCCATAGTGGATCTAACATAATAGTGAGAGTCCAGTCCATAGTGGATCTAACATAATAGTGAGAGTCCAGTCCATAGTAGATCTAACATAATAGTGAGAGTCCAGTCCATAGTGGATATAACATAATAGTGAGAGTCCAGTCCATAGTGGATCTAACATAATAGTGTGAGAGTCCAGTCCATAGTGGATCTAACATAATAGTGTGAGAGTCCAGTCCATAGTGGATCTAACATAATAGTGAGAGTCCAGTCCATAGTGGATCTAACATAATAGTGTGAGAGTCCAGTCCATAGTGGATCTAACATAATAGTGTGAGAGTCCAGTCCATAGTGGATCTAACATAATAATGAGAGTCCAGTCCATAGTGGATCTAACATAATAGTGAGAGTCCAGACCATAGTGGATCTAACATAATAATGAGAGTCCAGTCCATAGTGGATCTAACATAATATTGTGAGAGTCCAGTCCATAGTGGATCTAACATAATAGTGAGAGTCCAGTCCATAGTGGATATAACATAATAGTGAGAGTCCAGTCCATAGTGGATCTAACATAATAGTAAAGAGTCCAGTCCATAGTGGATCTAACATAATAGTGAGAGTCCAGTCCATAGTGGATCTAACATAATAGTGTGAGAGTCCAGTCCATAGTGGATCTAACATAATAGTGTGAGAGTCCAGTCCATAGTGGATCTAACATAATAGTGTGAGAGTCCAGTCCATAGTGGATCTAACATAATAGTGAGAGTCCAGTCCATAGTGGATCTAACATAATAGTGAGAGAGTCCAGTCCATAGTGGACTGATATTTTTCTTCAAATTAAAGATCTATTATTGACTGATAAATTAGTGCGTGAGCAAATTGTCCAACAGTTTAAGAACAACATTTATCAACCAGCTATTGCAAGGAATTTAGGGATTTCACCATGTATGCTCCGTAATATCATCAAAAGGTTCAGAGAATCTGGAGAAATCCCTGCACGTAAGCGATGATATTACGGACATTCGATCCCTCAGGCGGTACCGCATCAAAAAGCGACATCGGTGTGTAAAGGATATCACCACATGGGCTCAGGAACACTTCAGAAAACCACTGTCAGTAACTACAGTCGGTCGCTACATCTGTAAGCGCAAGTTAAAACTCTACTATGCAAAGCCAAAGCCATTTTATCAACAACACCCAGAAATGGGCCCGAGCTCATCTAAGATGGACTGACGCAAAGTGGGAAAGTGTTCTGTGGTCTGACGAGTCCACGTTTCAAATTGTTTTTGGAAACTGTGGACGTCGTGTCCTCCGGACCAAAGAGGAAAAGAACCATCCAGACTGTGGATGCTTTTTTTTTTAGATATATGCATACTAGTTTTAGCTATTTGGCTGTTCTAGTTTTTATTTTTATTTTTTTATTATCTTTTTATTTTTATTTTTGTAATACACTGTAGCACTTTGAGGTTGTTTACTCAATGTAAAGTGCTTTTTTACAAATAAAATCTATTATTAATATTATTATTATTATCATTATTATTATTATTATTATTACTACAATGGAGACCCCCGGACTGTTGAACAACTTAAGCTGTACAGCAGGGGTCACCAACCTTTTTGAAACCAAGAGCTACTTCTTGGGTAGTGATTAATGCGAAGGGCTACCAGTTTGATACACACTTAAATAAATTGCCAGAAATAGCCAATTTGCTCAATTTACCTTTAACTCTGTTATTATTAATAATTAATGATATTTACACTTAATTGAACGGTTTAAAAGAGGAGAAAACACGAAAAAAAAATGACAATTAAATTTTGAAACATAGTTTATCTTCAATTTTGACTCTTTAAAATTCAAAATTCAACCAAAAAAAAAGAAGAGAAAAACTAGCTAATTTGAGTCTTTTGGAAAAAATTAAAAAAGAATTTATGGAACATTAGTAATTTTTCCTGATTAAGATTAATTTTAGAATTTGGATGACATGTTTTAAATAGGTTAAAATCCAATCTGCACTTTGTTAGAATATATAACAAATTGGACCAAGCTATATTTCTAACAAAGACAAATCATTATTTCTTTTAGATTTTCCAGAACAAAAATTTTAAAAGAAATTCAAAAGACTTTGAAATAAGATTTAAATTTGATTTTACAGATTTTCTAGATTTGCCGGAATAATTTTTTTGAATTTTAACCATAATAAGTTTGAAGAGATATTTCACAAATATTCTTCGTCGAAAAAACAGAAGCTAAAATGAAGAATTAAATAAAAATTAATGTATTATTCTTTACAATAAAAAAAATAAATTTACTTGAACATTGATTTAAATTGTCAGGAAAGAAGAGGAAGGAATTTAAAAGGTAAAAAGGTATATGTGTTTAAAAATCCTAAAATCATTTTTAAGGTTGTATTTTTTTCTCTAAAATTGTCTTTCTGAAAGTTATAAGAAGCAAAGTAAAAAAAATCATGAATTTATTGAAACAAGTGAAGACCAAGTCTTTAACATATTTTCTTGGATTTTCAAATTTTATTTGAGTTTTGTCTCTCTTAGAATTAAAAATGTCGGGCAAAGCGAGACCAGCTTGCTAGTAAATAAATAACATTTAAAAAATAGAGGCAGCTCACTGGTAAGTGCTGCTATTTGAGCTATTTTTAGAACAGGCCAGCGGGCTACTAATCTGGTCCTTACGGGCTACCTGGTGCCCGCGGGCACCGCGTTGGTGACCCCTGCTGTACATCAAGCAAGAATGGGAAAGAATTCCACCTGAGAAGCTTTAAAAATGTGTCTCCTTAATTCCCGAACATTTACTGAGTGTTGTTAAAAGGAAAGGCCATGTAACACAGTAGTAAAAATGCCTCTGTCCCAACTTTTTTGCAATGTGTTGCTGCCATTAAATTTTAAGTTAATGATTATTTGCCAAAAAAAATGAAGTTTCTCAGTTTGAACATTAAGTATCTTGTCTTTGCAGTCCATTCAATTGAATATAAGTTGAAAAAGGATTAGCAAATCATTGTATTCTGTTTTTATTTACCATTTACACAACGTGACAACTTCACTGCTTTTGTAGTTTTGCATGTTCATCTTTTGTCGTTGAAACATGCAAAAGCAAAGCTTGCAGTCACATGACCGAGGGCGTTGTGGACATTTTCTGGTCTGGGGGAGCGAGCAGGATGAGACCTCTGCCCCCGAGAAAACAGTCTGTGGGCTGAACGACTCCCTGGGGTGTCTGTTATTTGGAGAACAGCCTCCCGCTCTTGCCCATTGTGAGAGCAAACTCCAGGAAAGCAGGAAAACATTTTCTGAATAAAGTCGCAAGTGCAACATTAAGAGAGAAAAGTGCTTACACAGTTGAGCTCAAACACTTTTTTTCGTGTATCATTACCATAAAAAGTGGACAACAGGAGGTTTATTAGTCCTATTAAGAGTGTGTCATCATGGCCTCGCATTAATAAGGCCGTATGCAAATGACGTGTGTTGCCTATTGTGACGTGGAAAGTGTTTGTCTGAGCCTTTAGACAACATCGGGCCTCCGCTCTGCAGCGTACAATAGGAACGAGGTCACATGACTCGTTAAGCACTAAACAACACGTGCATTAACGACTCCGTCCTCTATTTTGTACATCTTGTGATCATTTCAACTTTTTGTTTGAAATGTCAGATCACCACAACACATATTAAAAGTGAGAAGTAAAATCAAGGCCAGTTCAGTGCCATTGTCAAAAAGTGCATTGATTAAAAATAACGGTAAATTGTCGCCCTCTTGTGTTCATAATGAGTAAAGCATGTAACAATAAGTAAGCGCCTTACTTTAATTTAAACGACAAACATAGTAGTCTATTAATGAAGTAGTAATTGTGAATGTATAATATCATAAAATACTTAAATTTTGTTATGATAAGTAGAGATGTGATAAATGCGTTAAAATGTAATATCGGAAATGATCGGTATCGGGTTTTTTTATTATCAGTATCGGTGTGTTGTTGTTTTTTTGTTTTTTTTTTGTTTTTTTATTAAATCCACATAAAAAACACAAGATACACTTACAATTAGTGCACCAACCCAAAAAACCTCCCTCCCCCATTTACAGTCATTCACACAAAAGGGTTGTTTCTTTCTGTTATTAATATTCTGGTTCCTACATTATATATCTATATATCAATACAGTCTGCAAGGGATACAGTCCGTAAGCACACATGATTGTGCGTGCTGCTGGTCCACTAATAGTACTAACCTTTAACAGTTAATTTTACAAATTTTCATTAATTACTAGTTTCTATGTAACTGTTTTTATATTGTTGTACTTTCTTTTTTATTCAAGAAAATGTTTTTAATTTATTTATCTTATTTTATTTAATTCATTTTTTTTTTAAAGTACCTTATCTTCACCATACCTGGTTGTCCAAATTAGGCATAATGTGTTAATTCCACGACTGTATATATCGGTTGATATCGGTATCGGTTGATATCGGTATCTGTAATTAAAGAGTTGGACAATATCGGCATATCGGATATCGGCAAAAAGCCATTATCGGACATCCCTAATGATAAGAAAATTAACCCTTAATGGCTATTTCAACTTTCTTTTGACATTTCAGATCTTCACTCGCATCCAAAATCAAGCCTAAAAAAATAATGCTCTTCTTAAAGGGCGTCTATACAGTGATTTGTCGCCCTCTTGTGTTCATAATGAGAACAGCATATTAATACAAGTAAGTAGGGTACATTGAATAATAAACGAAAATACTATGAGCTTTATTTTTGTTTAATAGGCTATTACTGAAGTTTTAATTATGAGTGTATTGTTTTAGAAAATAGAGTACTTTGAAAATAGAATACTTTGAATAATGAACGATAATACCATGCAGCTTTATTTTTGCATAACAGGCTGTTACTGAAGTTGTAATTATGAGTGTATTGTATCAGAAAATACCTCACTTTTGTAAATATTATAAGAAAATTAACCCTTAATGGCTATTTCAACTTTCTTTTGACATTTCAGATCATCACTCGCATCCAAAATTAAGCCTAAATAATGCCCCTCTTAAAGGGCGTCTATACAGTGATTTGTCGCCCTCTTGTGTTTATAATGAGAACAGCATATTAATATAAATAAGTAGGGTACTTTGAATAATAAACGGTAATACTATGAGCTTTATTTTTCTATAGTAGGCTACTACTAAAGTAGTAATTATTAATAAATCATATCAGGCAAGACCTCCCTTTTGTAAATATTATGATAAGCAAGTTAACCATGAGACTATTTCAACTTTCATTTAAAATATTTGCCTTTTTTGTAAAAGAGCTTATATATGGTGATTTGTCGCCCTCTTGTGTTTATAATGAGAACAGCATAGTGGGTTTTTGTCCCATCCATTTGCCATTATAAAGCATTTCATGGATTAAATTATTTAAGATGTCAATACGTTTCTCAATCAAAAAGAATTGCTATAAGTAAATAGAGTACTTTGAATAATACACGATAATACTATGAGCTTTATTTTGGTATAGTAGGCTACTACTGAAGTTGTAATTATGAGTGAATTGTATCAGAAAAGACCTCAGTTGTGTAAATATTATGATAAACTAATGAACCCTAATGGCTATTTCAACTTTCTTTTGACATTTCAGGTCAACATGTTGAATATAGAAACTGGAAATTGTGATCTATCATGTTGTATGCATGCATGTTCCAAATAAACTCAAACTCAAAACACTTGCATCCAAAATCAGAAGCAAAATCAAACCTAAATATTGCTCTTCTTATGTACGGTTATTTGTCGCCCTCTTGTGTTTATAATGATAACAGCATTTTAATACAAGTAAGTACGTAATAAACGATAATACTATGAGCTTTATTTTTGTATAGTAGACTATTACTGAAGTAATTACTATGAATACATCATATCAGGCAAGACCTACCTTTTGTAAATATTATGATAAGCAAGTCAACCATGAGACTATTTCAACTTTCTTTTAAAATATCAGATTAGCACTCGCATCCAAAATGAGAAGTAAAATCAAGGCCAAATCAGTGCCTTTTTTTGTAAAAGAGCGTATATATGGTGATTTGTCGCCCTCTTGTGTTTATAATGAGAACAGCATGATAGACAAGTACGGTCGAAAGATAATCGATGGTACTGTTACTGATTTTTTGTTTTTATAGTTGGCTCTTATTGAAGTAGTCATAAGTGTATCATATCAGGGAAATCTTCCGTTTTGTAAATATTATGATAAGCAAATCAACAATGTGACTATTTTTTCTAATAGCAATGTCAGATCAGCACTGTCATCCAAAAATTTAAAAAAAAGTGCCTTTTTTGTATGAGGGCGTATGGAGATATGTCGCCCTCTTGTGTTTATGATGAGAACAGCATGTTGCAGTTTATCGTTGAACAACCGTGTGACTGTGTGTTACACATATCAGTGTCCGACAGTGCTTCCGTGTTTGCCCATTCAACCGCTGCGTTGGATTGTATTACGAGTTACGACTCATTCAAGTTCTACGGAGTAAATTATCCTTACTTAGTAATTATGAGGCATGAATAATCATAATAAATAATTACGGAGTTACTGGATACAAATTAGTAATTATACGCATCTGACGAGGGGCAGTTATGAGATGATGTGTTCTATAATATTAACCCACAACCACAATAATTATGATGTAGTGTGCGGTGGAGGCAAAATAAAATGATCTCTGACATTTATCCAGCTAATAGAGATGCCAAAATTTCCAGATAAGAAAAAAAATAAAGTGCATTAAAGTCAATCGAGCTGTGCCACTGGTCGCGACCTGTCTCATTAGCGCCCCTAGTGGTAGGAACCACTGGTCACAGGCAACAACACCGCTGTCAAAGGGCGTACATACGGTGATGTCTGCCCTCTTGTGGTCATAATGAGAACAGCATGTTAAATCAAGTAAGCACGGCACTCAGAAAGATAAACGATAATAATGTGAGCTTTATTTTTGTATAGTAGTAATTATGAATACATCATATCAGGCATTTACATTTTGTAAATATTACGATAAGCAGGTCAACCATGAGACTATTTCAGCTTTCTTTTAAAGCATCAGATCAGCGCTCGCATCCAAAATGAGAAGTAAAATCGAGTACAAATCAGCGCCTTTTTTGTACAAGGGCGTATGTGATTTGTCGCCCTCTTGTGTTCACAATGAGAACATTACGTTGAGACAAATAGGTACGGTACTTTGTAAAATAAACCCATCCATCCATTCGATAATACTATTATAGTAGTTCATTATTGTTACATTGTTACACTCATACATTAATACAATATATACTTTAAAATCGGTAAAGCTTGCATGTCCCTGGTGGTCTAGTGGTTAGGATTCGGCGCTCTCACCGCCGCGGCCCGGGTTCGATTCCCGGTCAGGGAACTACCTTTTGCGAATATGCCCGCCAGTCCTGTCTCTTTTTGTATCATTTACTACGTAAAAAGGCTCAAATGTTATATCAGCATGGCTATTCAGCTAAATATTTGTAGATGCTACGTTTACTGCGAGCTAAGGACCTCGGAATTGACTTGTCCGTTACAATTAATTTGGGAATCGGTGTCCTCTGTAGTGAACATTTGTATTTGGTACAAACCAGGAAAAGACCCGTAAGAGGCAGGTCATTATCGGCCGATAGCATTGACTTCAAATTTGGGCAAAGCTGTGGAAAAAATGATTAATGAAAGACCAGTCTTTTATTTATAGTCCAAAGAAATAATTAAAAAAAACTACCAAAGTGGAATTCGAAAAGCAAGAAACACAAACGACCCAGCAGTGCAGCTGGAAGAGGAAATTAGAAAAGAACAAATGAATAAATAAAGTATCATTGCATAGAGAAAGCTTATGACATGTTGTGGAAACAGGGGCTGCTGATAAAATTAAAATTGGGATTACAGAAAAAATTTAAAGATGCATATATATATATATATATATATATATATATATATATATATATATATATATATATATATATATATATATATATATATATATATATATATGTCTTAATTAGATTATCCAAAAAAATAGTGCTCGATACAGTGGTAGAGCGTAATATGTATGTGTGGGGGAAAAAAAATCACAAGACTATTTCATCTCTACAGGCCTGTTTCATGAGGGGTTTCCTCAATCCTCAGGAGATCTCCTGAGGATAGTGTATATATTGTAGGGGTGTGGGGAAAAATTGATTCAAATTCGAATCGTGATTTTCACGTTGTGCGATTCAGAATCGATTCTCTTTTTTTTTTAAATCGATTTTTTTTTTTTTTTTTTTTAAATAGTAATAATAATAATTTAATTAATCAATCCAACAAAACAATACACAGCAATACTATAACAATGCAATCCAATTCCAAAACCAAACCCGACCCAGCAACACTCAGGACTGCAATAAACAGAGCAATTGAGAGGAGACACAAACACGACACAGAACAAACCAAAAGTAGTGAAACAAAAATAAATATTATCAACAACAGCATCAATATTAGTTACAATTTCAACCATTGGCGTTGTTAGGCCTATTTTAGGGGGGCTCAAGCCCCCCTAAATAATTTGGTGTTATATATATATACTGTATATATATTATTTTTTTTACAAATACATGGCAACATATTCATTATAAAGTGGCCCAAATATGAGTTTAAATAAATAATCATATAACCTGTTATTATTCACTCAGTTTCCCCTCACTTCATAGTGTAAGTAGAGAGCCCCTTTAGTGCGTCGGTATCCAACCCATTCCACTTGTTCATATAGAAAATGCCCACATCACTCAAATTCCAGTCCGCATTTTCTCTGCAACCTTGCTTGCGGTCCTGCAGGTGTACGAAGCACATTATCTTCCTTTACAATGAGTGAAGCTGCAAGAAACCTTGTGTGTGCAATTGTAAATAATTTAGTTTTTAAGTTTTGTGTTTCTTGTAGAATCTATATAAAGTAATATACATTAGCCTATTGTTAAAATAATGAAAAAAACATCATTAAATATATTTGTTTTATTGTATTGTTACATTAATAGATGTTGTATTATTATAGGATGGCTTGTTAAACATTTCATAGGATTTTCAGAGGGAGGAAAAACCAAGACATTTAATATAAAATGTAAAATGAATAAATACATAAAAAGAAAAAAATGGTTAAAAACCACTTCATTTCGTCCCGTGCATTTTTTTAAAATAATAATAATAACAATGAATAATTTCTAAGTCTTTGTTAGCCGTTTGTGAAGTTGTGTGCTCGTGCGTAACGTTTGCTCGCATCCTGTGCATCTCCTGGGGGCTAAGCCCCCCCTGTCCTTAAAAGCTAGTGACGCCCCTGATTTCAACATAGCAGTGATTAAAAATCCCTCATTGACATTATCATTAGACATTTATAAAAATAATTAAAAATGAACAATAGTGTTACAGTGGCTTACACTTGCATCCCATCTCATAAGCTTGACAACACACTGTGTCCAATATTTTCACAAAGATAAAATAAGTCATATTTTTGGTTCATTTAATAGTTAAAACACATTTACATTATTGCAATCAGTTGATAAAACATTGTCCTTTACAATTATAAAAGCTTTTTACAAAAATCTACTACTCTGCTTGCATGTCAGCAGACTGGGGTAGATCCTGCTGAAATCCTATGTATTGAATGAATAGAGAATCCTTTTGAATCGGGAAAAAAATGGTTTTTGAATTGAGAATCGTGTTGAATTGAAAAAAATCGATTTTGAATCGAATCGCGACCCCAAGAATCGATATTGAATCGAATCGTGGGACACCCAAAGATTCACAGCCCTGATATATTGCATTCAATTTTAATTACTTTATTGAGTTTGGCGTTGTTTTGTACTGTTTTTATCATTATTCTTTATTTGATTACATGTAAATGTTGCAACCTTTATAAATAAAGGTTTACTAAAAAAAAAAAAAAAAAAGATAAACAGGAAGTGCCAAGTAGATAGCGGCCATGTGATTGGTTCAATCGCCGGAAGTACACAACAGTAGCTACATTCCCTCGACTAACGTTTTGTGTTTGTTAGCTTCATTAGCCGCACAGTTTTGTCGTCATTGGCATTGTCACTTTTATTTTTAAATAAGGCGTCCATTTTTTACTTTATGTTATGATACACGCATAAGTTCGGCGGAGACAAGCGTGTGCGAGCCGACAGCCACAATGGCGTATAAGCTGTCCCTCCAGTCGAAGCTGTCCTCCGTCATGGAGGCGATGGCCACATCCGCCCTGGCTCAGGTCCTCCAGGCGGTGGACGAAGACGCGGTGGAGCTGCGCCTGGAGGTGTCTCGGCTCCAGACTCTCAACTCGGCCCTGGCGGAGAAGGTCGACGAGCTGGAGTACGAGCTGACGGCCGCCAGAGATGACGCCCCCAAGCTGGGTAAAAGTCACCGAACCGTCGCGATCCAGACAGACGCCGATTCTGACGGTACATTCCTGCACACGCCAGACAGTATCAGCTTCACTTAAATGATCAACAATAAGCCGACAGAATCATACAACGTGTGTGTACAGTTAGGTCCGTAAATATTTGGACATTGATCATATTCAGCAAAATGCTTCAAAACTCATTGGACGGCGCTTTTTGATTGATTGATTGAGACTTTTATTAGTAGGTTGCACAGTGAAGTACATATTCCGTACAATTAACCACTAAATGGTAACACCCGAATACGTTTTTCAACCTGTTTAAGTCGGGGTCCACTTAAATTGATTCATGATACAGATATACACTATCATCATAATACAGTCATCACACAAGATAATCATCAGGGTATATACATTGAATTATTTACATTATTTACAATCCGGGCTGTGGAGGTTAGGTTTGGTTGTTATCATCAGTCATCAACAATTGAGAACAGAAAAATGGATATTGAAACAGTGTAGGTCTGACTTTGTAGGATATGGACAGCAAGTAGTGGGCATAGAGAGAGAGAGGGAGAGAGAGAGATCAGAAGGCATAAGAAAAAGTATCTACATTTGATTGTTTACATTTGATTATTAACAATCAGGGGAGGGTGTTAGCTTAGGGTTGAAGTTGGCTGGAGGTGTACTTTTATTGCGGTTTTGAAGGAGGATAGAGATGCCCTTTCTTTTATACCTGTTGGGAGCGCATTCCACATTGATGTGGCATAGAAAGAGAATGAGTTAAGACCTTTGTTAGATCGGAATCTGGGTTCAACGTGGTTAGTGGAGCTCCCCCTGGTGTTGTGGTTATGGCGGTCATTTACGTTAAGGAAGTAGTTTGACATGTACTTCGGTATCTGGGAGGTGTAGCGGATTTTATAGACTAGGCTCAGTGCAAGTTGTTTTACTCTGTCCTCCACCTTGAGCCAGCCAAGTGGGTAGGAGTGAGGTGTGATCTGGGGTGGAGGTCTAGAAGTAACCTGACTAGCTTGTTCTGGGATGTTTGGAGTGTAGATTTGAGGGTTTTGGAGGTGCTAGGGTACCAGGAGGTGCATGCGTAATCGAAAAAGGGTTGAACAAGAGTTCCCGCTATAATCTTCATGGTGCTTTTGTTGACCAGAGAGGAGATTCTATAGAGAAATCTCGTTCGTTGGTTGACCTTTTTGATTACCTTGGTTGCCATTTTATCACAGGAAAGGTTAGCCTCTAGAATGGAACCTAGGTAGGTGACCTCATCTTTCCTGGTGATAACAATGTCATCCACTTTTATAGTGAAGTCACTGACTTTCTTAAGGTTGATGTGGGACCCAAACAGGATGGATTCCGTTTTACCCAAGTGTATGGATAGCTTGTTGTCAGCGAGCCAGGTGCAAGATCTTGCTTCACAATGGAGATGGACAATGACCCGAAGCATACTGCGAAAGCAACCAAATAGTTTTTTAAGGCAAAAAAGTGGAATGTTCTGCAATGGCCAAGTCAATCACCTGACCTAAATCTGATTGAGCATGCATTTCACTTGCTGAAGACAAAACTGAAGGGAAAATGCCCAAAGAACAAGCAGGAAGTGAAGACAGCTGCAGCAGAGGCCTGGCAGAGCATCACCAAGGACCCAAACCCAGCGTCTGGTGATGTCTACGGGTTCCAGACTTCAGGCTGTCATTGACTGCAAAGGATTTGCAACAAAGTATTAAAAAGTGACAATTTGATTTATGATTATGTTAGTTTGCCCAATTACTTTTGGTCCCTTAAAAGGTGGAAGGCACATCTAAAATGTGTTGTAATTCCTACACCATTCACCTGATTTGGATGTAAATACCCTCAAATTAAAGCTCAAAGTCTGCACTTAAAGCACATCTTGATTGTTCCATTTCAAATCCATTGTGGTGTTGTACAGAGCTGGAATACTGAAAATGGTGTCAATGTCCAAATATTTATGGACCTAACTGTATGTACAAATGCTCAGTTTCGTTGCTGTGTGCTAGACGTGTACCTAATAGTGTGACCTGGAGAACTATTGTCTAATTGTGTCCTTATATTTCCAGAATCCCAGTCTCCTGTCATAGAGGGAGTCTTTGGACAAGACTGGTGCCTAAACCTGTGGAAAGACAGATTTCATGGCGGTCAAAGGAAAGACAACACAACATCTCAGCACGTGGACGATGTGGGTTTCGACACACAGCAGCAGTACATTTCCATGCACTAAAGGAGTCTGACTTCTCAAATAATTTGGCTCAAAAGGAGCATTCTACAACCCACGGAAACTACCTTAGTCCAACTTTTCAAAAGCCAAACAAGATCAGAATAGACTAGAATACATATTTTTTGTCATTGTACATTGTGTAACGAAATTGCAAGCAAACTCATTTAGTGCAAATTCATAGATGACACATAAAAAACATAACAACATTGGTACTAAGATAAATAGATACAAATAAATACATAAAATACCAAGCACACAGCTCACATGCACATTCATTCTTTTTTAGGCATTGATTTATTTGGTTATTTTCCCAGGTTACCCCAGGTAAGGAAATGGAGAAGGCCGGCTTCATTTGGACTCCTAAACAAATATGAGTGAGATGGAAAAGAAGCAGGTATATTAGGCAAAATAAAAGCGTACACAAACCTCGCCACGTTGGTTAGCAGTAATATTCCGCACAACTGGCAAGCTTGTACACAACAATAGCTACCCTCATTTAAAGCGGTATGGGGCACAAACAAACTGTCAACTCCTTCCATCAATCCAGAGCTTACTGATTGAACTTCAAGACATTCAAAAGTTGTTGTTTTTTTTCTATTTTCTGTCCGAAAATTCCTTCACAACAACTCTGAGACCTTTTTAGGTAGGTAGGTCTTTATTGTCATTGCACAAGTACAACGAAACTTTGTTTTCAGCACAAACCCGTTCAAGATTAGACAAACAAACAGTGTACAGGGTTACAGAACAGGAACGCTGATGGGTCGCCGCAAGGCGCCCCGTAAAAGATGGGGAAAAGGTCAACGCTGGGGAAGGATGAGTAAAAAAAATACTATCTAGACTGGGCTCCTAAAGGGGCCCAGTCTGGAGTGGGGAATAAACCTCCATAGCAAAGTATATATACATATTACAACATACATCTTGAGACTTGCAACAGAGGGGAGGGAGTGGGGACTACGGTGGCTGGCTGCAGCTCTTCAGGCGCTGCCCAGCCGTCCATCACCCCGAAGGGATTCGCGTCAAGGGAGATGGATGAGGGTGGGGTATGTGTGTGTGTCTCTTTTTGGTAGTAGTGTCATGTTCGTAGCCCAATCTAAGATATGTTTTTGATGCTGTCTGCTGTTTAACATCAGCATAGCCATTACGGACGTCCTATTTTGTAATCTGGGCCAATATTAGATAGATAGTACTTTATTGATTCCTTCAGGAGAGTTCCCTCAGGAAAATTAAATATTACAGCGGACATCAAGTACGAGAACAAAGCGGTCTGCTTTCCTGGAGCCGCAAATATGCCTTGTTTTGGAGTGGCGTTATAGGTCACCGGGACAAGCAATTAATCCACGCTAAAAGTGTTCGGGAGGCACACGACATATGACATACAGTGTTTCCCATAAACTGCCAAGATACCTGTGGCGGTGGGGGCGTGGCTGTGGGCGTGGTCACCATGACATCATCGAGTAATTTGCATAATTTACTACAATGATACGATTTTCTCTAAAAAGGCTCAAAAAATGTATACTTATTAATAATAACAGTTTTGTTTTAAACGTCCATCCATCCATCCATCCATCCATCCATCCATTTTACAATATAATTACAACACTTTATGTACATATTTATATACAGATTTGAACAATAAGTTATTTACTGAAATATATTTATTAACTGTGGTTCTTACAAAAAATATATCTTATAAAAATATAAAAGCTAAAATGTCTCTTAAAGCTCTGCCCCTTTAATTAGTGCATACTAAATAATTTAACTTTAGCCTACTACTACAACCATATTATTTACCAGCAACATAAAGTGAAACAGAGGCAGAGGTGTCCTGCCCCAGTCAGTAACATATAAACAGAAAACAGTAGTGGTGGTAGATAGACACAAAGTTTCATCGAACATCTGATCCACTGAACAAAGAACTCCAAAAATCTTGATCCTACACTTCTCTTTTGTTAAGTAAATCTGAACAGCCGATATGGGCATCTACATCAACTATATGATTTGCCTGAGAAGATGGACAGGACAAAAAAATTCTTTTGTGGCGGGCCACCATAAATAAATGAATGTGTGGGAAACACTGACATATAGTCGCATTAGAAAGAGTGCATGGACACTGGGACTTCAAATCTAGGTGTGAAAATACAAATAAAAAGAACTACATGAGAAATCAGACTAATTTAGTGCATAAAGTAGTCAGTGTGGCTTTGATGTATATGTTTAATATATATATAATCAAACAACTATTTTGTTACCCTCTGCAGACTATGGATATGTCCATACCTCTAGACAGTTTTTCTTCAAGCGACTCAACGGAGCTGGAAAAAGGCGCAGAGTTTTGGAGTTTTGAGTCTCTTTCAGAGGCGGTAGAACGCTGGCAGAAGTCTAATTTGGTGGAGCTCTATAAGCGTAGTTCCAGGAGCGTGGAAAATGCCTCAAAACGGGCGAGGAAGAAAATGTACAGCCGGGATTTAGTTTTCGCCGAGCTGGACTTTGCGTGCGTTCACGGCAGCAGAGGGTAAGTTGTCCATGAAAGAATGGTAGATTTAGCAAACAAAATTGTGATCTGTGGCTGGGTTTTCTGGAAAGCTGCGTTGTTACTTACATTGTTGTTTGTTTGTTTTCTAGCCCAGCTCTAAAACGGTGTCCCTTCACCATCAAAGTGCGAGTTACACCTGATGGAAGGAAGCTGTTTGTAAAAGACATTAGTAGTGTGGATTGCCACAACCACGGCCTGTCTCGAGTAAGAAAACACACTCCGCTGCGACTTGACGTGGAGAGGAATCATTTTCTTCACACCTGTTTTAAACATTTTGCAGGTTTTAATGACCGGGCCTGATCAATTGGACGTGATTCAAGTCAAAGTAGAAGATTATATGCAGGGTGCTGCCGGCAGCTTCCATCAAGAAATGTTTGGTCATGAAAGTAAGTGAACGACTCCAATTCAGTTTGACAGGGTGTGTTTTAGGAAAAGTACAATTATTAGTAAGTACTAAAAACAAAACTATGGATAAATGTACCCAGATAAACTATGTAGGAGGTAAAACACACTTTTTATTAAAGATAATACACCATTTTAGCAATTTTTTACAAAATATAGTAATTTCACTTGTATTAGTTGTCTGCAAATTGGGCAGTTTTAACTCCGCTAAAATTTGGCATCAATCCAAGCAGCTGTGTGCGCGTCTATGTATCTACATGTTATGTATCTACATGTGCACAACAGATGAGCTGGTTAACTTATGAGAGTAGCGTATGTTCCGTACCAAAAAATGGGACTACAAATACATGTACTGTTACACACCTTGTATATAACCAAGAGCAAATTTTAATGTAGTTCATGTTTCTTTCTCCCATAAAATATCAGCTCACAACAGTACACCGTGGACTATCCGCGAGGTGCAGACCTTACTCGGCATCCTCGCCGAAGACAAGGTGCAGCAGGATCTGGTGGGCGCGGTGCGCAACAAGAAAGTCTTCCAGCTGGTCTCGCAAAGAATGGCCGCCGAGGGCTTCCACAGGACATGCGGGCAGTGCCAATTGAAATGCAAAAAGCTGCGGTCCGACTACAGAAAGATAAAACAGCAGAACCGGCGAAAGGCGTGGAGGTGGTTCGATCTGGTGGACGCCGTTTATGGCCGCAGGCCGGCTATTGAGAAGAGCGCGGGACACATGCACACAACGAATTCTTTGCTGCAGGCCATGGTGGAATCTGTAGGTAAGTATTCTACCTGCACTCTCAATGTTTTGACTTAAACATTTTTGTCTTCTAGCACGGTAATCAACATCCAAAATTAAACTTCAATGAATGTAATAATGTTTTTACTTCTGATAAATCTAATTTAGATTTTCCCCTACAAAAAAATGCAAATTTCATCAATCTTTATTCTTTCATCCTCGTTACGGAGCCCTATTGTATTGTACTAAGCAACCAGGACAGAGACAAGTGTACAACTTCCCTGTGTCGCATGGCGTCAGGTCGGTAATTCAATTACCGTATTTTTCGAAGTATAAGTCCGAAAATGCATAATGGCTTTTTTGCCGATATTCCGATATTGTCCAACTCTTAATTACCGATACCGATATCAACCGATACTGATATATACAGTCGTGGAATTAACACATTATTATGCCTAATTTGGACACCAGGTATGGTGAAGATAAGGTCCTTTTAAAAAAAATTAATACAATAAAATAAGATAAATAAATTAAAAACATTTTCTTGAATAAAAAAGAAAGCAAAACAATATAAAAACAGTTACATAGAAACTAGTAATTAATGAAAATGAGTAAAATTAACTGTTAAAGGTTAGTACTATTAGTGGACCAGCAGCACGCACAATCATGTGTGCTTACGGACTGTATCCCTTGCAGACTGTATTGATATATATTGATATATAATGTAGGAAACAGAATATTAATAACAGAAAGAAACAACCCTTTTGTGTGAATGAGTGTGAATGGGGGAGGGAGGTTTTTTGGGTTGGTGCACTAATTGTAAGGGTATATTGTGTTTTTTATGTTTATTTAATTTTTTTTTTAAAAAACAATACCGATAATAAAAAAAACGATATCGATAATTTCCGATATTACATTTTAAAGCATTTATCGGCCGATAATATCGGCAGGCCGACACCTCTAATAATAAAAAAGGAAAAAAAACATATAAAAGTCGCATTTTTTGGGGAAATTTATTTGATAAAACCCAACACAGAGAATAGACATTTGAAAGGCAATTTAAAATAAAGAAAGAATAGTGAACTACGGGCTGAATAAGTGTACGTTATATGAGGCATAAATAACCAACTGAGAACGTGCCTGGTATGTTAACGTAACATATTATGGTAAGAGGCATTCAAATAACTATAACATATAAAAAATGCTATATGTTTACCAATAAATCCCATGAATTTTTATACGTCTAGTCTCTTACGTCAATGAGCTAAATAATATTATTTGATATTTTACGGTAATGTGTTAATAATTTCACACATAAGTCGCTCCTGACTAACTATGAAAAAAACTGCGACTTATTGTCCGAAAAATACGGTAATTAAATAGCTCTCCTGAAAATGTACCTGTAATCAAAGTCCAAAATGTGCGACAAACGGTTAGCTCGCTTAAGCGTCTGTTTACTCTGTATTCCATGTATTTTGTTATCTCTACTGGTTTTCTTGAATGTGATTGTGACCGGGCTCCAGATTGCGCACTGGCCTATTGTCAGAGAAGGACATAAGAGTGTTGCTTCAACAGGGGGGGCCTACTTTCTGCAAGAAAAAGGGGGTTGATTTGGATGTCATCAACATCGACGCGTGGATTCTGTCAGGAATAACATCACACCTGTCTTAAAGTTCACCAACAAAAAAACAAGGTTGCATTGCTGAGGCAAAGAAGCAAGCTGGAAGGAACCATGTGACGCAATGCGGACATTGCCAAGAAAGCAGTGAAAATTCAAGGCACTTGGAGCGCTAACTATGAAATTTCAATTAAGTTAAATAGAGGACCGGAAAAAGCCGAAGTACTTGTTGTCAAAGACCTCGAGGAACTGGACAAATACTGAAGATGACATCATCTCCACTACAAACAAAAATAAAAGACACGACTGACAGACTTGATGCAACTGACGTCAACAATAAGAACTCGCCCATGTGTACCAGGTCTCCCCAGAACAACACTGTTCTAAAAATAGCACACCAGTGAGTTACGTCTAAATTATTTTATAGTTTTGCTATTGTTTTGAATCACATCTGCATTGATGTATGGTTGAAAATAAAACAAACAATTAGGATTGAAAAAATGTTCAATATGAATTAACTCTGACGTACTGTTGTCCAAAGAAAGGTATTGTGCAAATGAGAAATAATCGCATGTTACAGGCGCTTCATTAGCAGTTCCAATTGGTCACCACGACAACCAGTATCTTGCAGAGTTGCAGGCGAAATTGTTGATTTAATAACTTTTTGAGGACAAGGTAAAATATGCCATCAAACACTTGTGAAGAGAACTGCTTTTGTTGACAGGTTCAACTTTTGATGCTGCGTTCACCACTCTCACCAAAGCTTGTTTGCGTCAACTTTCTTGATAATTTCACTTTATAATATATAATTTCCTTAACGTTGCCATTTAACATTTTAATAGTAGCATACTTCTCTAGTCAAGTAACAACAGATCAACTGCGCGGACGCGAAAAAGTATATATAATAATAATAGATTTTATTTGTAAAAAGCACTTTACATTGAGTAAACAACCTCAACATGCTACAGTGTATTAAAAAAATAAAATAAAAACTAGAACAGCCAAATAGGTAGAACCAGTATGCATATCTCTAAAAAATGTTTTTTTTAAAAAGAAGGGTTTTTAAGCCTTTTTTAAAAGCATCCACAGTCTGTGGTGCCCTCAGGTGGTCAGGGAGATATAATCATGTTTTTATGTTTGAAGAGCTGCGTTATTTCCAACAGTTCCTGAGGGCAGCACACTGCCCTATGTGCCCACTACGCATGTCATAATACTGTCATGCCAAAACATGAACTAGTACTGACTAATTAGTATTCAATATTACTTGTACAAATGCGGTGCAACATAGTTAAATTGTTTTTTAATGATAAAATAGAAATATGGTGATTTCCTGTGAAATCATTTGAAAAGTTAAACAATTACAGGTAATAGTGTTGCATGTTGATATTTATCTGTTTTCTACCTTTAAAAGAATAGTTTTATTGAGAAATTATTTTTGTGGTCACTGTCTGCACAAATAGTAAACACCTATATTATTAATAATAAAGTATAATTAAATGTAAACTGGGAACATTTGTCATTTTAGAAGTGTTTCTCGGTACCAATGAAGTAGCCTTTTGGTTCCAATAGGTTGGTGACTTTTGACGTATTTCAAATTGTACAATATTAAGTAATACTTTGCACTAATTGACGGTCGTCAATATGTTATTACTTCATCTATATCCAGGCATGAATTATGAAGTGTACAATTCAGTCAACATTTTACACCAGTATTTATATTTAGTCGCAATGTGGTTGCTTTTTATTTGATTACTGAGATTTCAATTTTTTGCAACACCTTCCTTTCTCTCCTTCACACAGGAAGTGAAGAAAATGTACACGTTATGGTGTGAATGAATGATAAGAAAAGACATGAAGAAATGGTCGGATTGAATATGTGATGCAACTTGTTGATCATGTCTGAAACAAATCATACTAGAGATGTCTGATAATGGCTTTTTTGCCGATATTCCGATATTGTCCAACTCTTATTTACCGATTCCGATATATACAGTCGTGGAATGAACACATTATTATGCCTAATTTTGTTGTGATGCCCCGCTGGATGCATTAAACAATGTAACAAGGTTTTCCAAAATAAATCAACTCAAGTTATGGAAAAAAAATGCCAACATGGCACTGCCATATTTATTATTGAAGTCACAAAGTGCATAATTTTTTTTAACATGCCTCAAAACAGCAGCTTGGAATTTGGGACATGCTCTCCTTGAGAGAGCATGAGGAGGTTGAGGGGGGCGGGGTTGAGGTGGAGGGGTAGGGGATAGCGGGGGTGTATATTGTAGCGTCCCGGAAGAGTTAGTGCTGCAAGGGGTTCTGGGTATTTGTTCTGTTGTGTTTACGTTGTGTTACGGTGCGGATGTTCTCCTGAAATGTGTTTTGTCATTCTTGTTTGGTGTGGGTTCACAGTGTGGCGCATATTTGTAACAGTGTTAAGGTTGTTTATACGGCAACCCTCAGTGTGACCTGTATGGCTGTTGACCAAGTATGCCCTGCATTCACTTGTGTGTGTGAAAAGCCGTAGATATTATGTGACTGGGCCGGCACGCAAAGGAAGTGCCTTAAAGGTTTATAGGCGCTCTGTACTTTTCCCTACGTCCGTGTACACAGCGGCGTTTTAAAAAGACATAAATTTTACTTTTTGAAACCGATACCGATAATTTCCGATATTACATTTTAAAGCATTTATCGGCCGATAATATCGGCAGCCCGATATTATCGGACATCCCTAAATCATACCATATCATTTCACAGGGGACTTTGTGGTTAAAAAATAAATAAATAAAAAACTGCCTTCACTACATGTCTTAAACCAGGGGTCACCAACCTTTTTGAAACCAAGAGCTACTTCTTGGGTACTGATTAATGCGAAGGGCTACCAGTTTGATACACACTTAAATAGATTGCCAGAAATAGCCAATTTGCTCAATTTACCTTTAACTTTATGTTATTATTAATAATTAATGATATTTACACTTAATTGAACGGTTTAAAAGAGGAGAAAACACGAAAAAAATGACAATTAAATTTTGAAACATAGTTTATCTTCAATTTCGACTCTTTAAAATTCAAAATTCAACCGAAAAAAAGAAGAGAAAAACTAGCTAATTCGAATCTTTTTGAAAAAATTAAAAAAATAATTTATGGAACATTAGTAATTTTTCCTGATTAAGATTAATTTTAGAATTTTGATGACATGTTTTAAATAGGTTAAAATCCAATCTAAACTTTGTTAGAATATATAACAAATTGGACCAAGCTACATTTCTAACATGGACAAATCATTATTTCTTCAAGATTTTCCAGAACAAAATTTTTAAAAGAAATTCAAAAGACTTTGAAACAAGATTTAAATTTGGATTCTACAGATTTTCTAGATTTGCCAGAATAATTTTTTTGAATTTTAATCATAATAAGTTTGAAGAAATATTTCACAAATATTCTTCGTTGAAAAAACAGAAGCTAAAATGAATAATTAAATTAAAATTAATTTATTATTCTTTACGATAATAAAAAAATTTTTTACTTGAACATTGATTTAAATTGTCAGGAAAGAAGAGGAAGGAATTTAAAAGGTAAAAAGGTGTATGTGTTTAAAAATCCTTTTATCATTTTTAAGGTAGTATTTTTTTCTCTAAAATTGTCTTTCTGAAAGTTATAAGAAGCAAAGTAAAAAAATTAATGAATTTATTTAAACAAGTGAAGACCAAGTCTTTAAAATATTTTCTTGGATTTTCAAATTCTATTTGTGTTTTGTCTCTCTTAGAATTAAAAATGTCGAGCAAAGCGAGACCAGCTTGCTAGTAAATAAATACAATTTCAAAAATAGAGGCAGCTCACTGGTAAGTGCTGCTATTTGAGCTATTTTTAGAACACGCCAGCGGGCTACTCATCTGGTCCTTACGGGCTACCTGGTGCCCGCGGGCACCGCGTTGGTGACCCCTGTCTTAAACTATCCATCAGTTACATACCACCATGTTTTTCTTAAGCGAATAGGCTTACATTTGTCTAACTTTTTCCAGTTGAAAATCTGGACTCCAGCTGCGACAACGGCGAGCAGATCACCTCGCCGGGCGGTTCGCCCATGAGAGCCCCGGCAGAACCGGGACCATCAACCCAGTGTGCCCCTCGCCTTCATGTACCTTCTACAAAGAGGAAGAGCGAGGACTGCGGCGTGACCGTGGAGCTGGACGAAATGTCCGCGTCGGCGCAAAAGCTGCACGAACAGAACTTCCACGTGTACACGGAGGAGGCCCAGCTGGTCAGGCAGAATCTGGAGCAGTCGGCCGCCGTCAACCAGGGCTTTTTCAGGGTTTTTCATTCCAAGGTGAAGCCGAACTGAACCATGCTGCTTATTTATAGTATCGCAAACCCTCTCCTGTTGTTTTAAAATATTGTGTACCCGTGTCATAGAAGTAAGTTGTTCTCCAATAATCAAAAAGTATGAGCAGTAATAGGCTGTATTGTTTATAATAACTCCTCTGCTTTCTTTACACAATGTATGGAAGACATGACCCAAAAAGGAATAACCTGTTACATTATGGTGTGGGACCAAGAGCTCTTGAACAAAATTGGCAATGTAAGTATTTTACTATTTGTCACTATTTCAACAGACATGCTCAGTGTTTTCTCTTTTTAAGAAATGATCATTGAATGCACATAAAACCATGTAAAAGACTATACTGACAATACAATGATATGCAAATCCTTTTTAACTTATATTCATTGAATAGACTGCAAAGACAAGATATTTAATGTTGGAACTGAGAAACTTGATTTTTTTTTTTGCAAATCGTTACCTTAGAACATAGCTGGGCAAATATTTTGACTCGGGGGCCACATTGAGATAAAAATGTGTCTGGGGGGCCAATGTGTATGTGTGTATAAATGATATACAGTGTTTCCCATAAACTGCCAAGATACCTGTGGCGGTGGGGGCGTGGCTATGGGCGTGGTCACCATGACATCATCGAGTAATTTGCATAATGTACTACAATGATATGATTTTCTCTAAAAAGGCTAAATAAATGTATACTTACTAATTAATAACAGTTTTGTTTTAAACGTCCATCCATCCATCCATCCATTTTACAATATAATTACAACACTTTATGTACATATTTATATACAGATTTGAACAATAAGTTATTCACTGAAATATATTTATTATTTGTGGTTCTTACAAAAAATATATCTTATAAAATATAAAAGCTAAAATGTCTCTTAAAGCTCTGCCCCTTTAATTAGTGCATACTAAATAATTTAACTTTAGCCTACTACTACAACCATATTATTTACCAGCAACATAAAGTGAAACAGAGGCAGAGGTGTCCTGCCACAGTCAGTAACAATCCCCCTCTTGTCCCCACAATTTCCCCCTCTGTCTTCTTTTTTCTCTCTTTCTATCCCCTCCTGCTCCGGCACCAAATGATAATATAAATACATTTAATAAAGTCAAATACAAATAAAGCAACAAGAGAAGTATCCTACACTTCTCTTTTGTAAATTATATCTGAACAGCCAATATGGGCATCTACATCAACTATATAATTTGCCTGAGAAGCTGGACAGGACAACTAAAACAAAAACAAAACAAAACAAAAAAATGTTTTTTATTTTTATTTTTTATTTGTGGCGGACGTAATTCTTTCGTGGCGGGCCGCCACAAATAAATTAATTTGTGGGAAACACTGATATATACACATTTAACTGTAAAAATCTGCTGTACAGTATGTGTGTTTGGGTCCTTTTTTTCCCAGGAACACTAATTCCAAAAGTCACAATGTCACATAGAGTTCTAAAAAAGTTATGACAGACCACCTCAAAAAAACGGAGTGGAATTTTACAGTTTTTCCCTGAATGGGTCACCCAAAATGTACATGAAAATAAAGAAAGTGGGATTTACAGAATTAACTATGAACAATAAAACACTGAATATTAACAACATATGAACATCTTCTACATCTCAGACCAGCTCCTCCATAGTTGCGTATCTTTTACAATCAAGCAAAAACACAACAAAAATGTAACAAATAGCAAAATATGAATGCAAAGTGTAATAAACACCTACAATATGATATATTATCACTTTTATGCAGAAATTTGTTGTAAAAATTTGCTTCCTAATATGTTCCTCACATGCGTTCTGGGCTGGCTGCTCGGAAAACAAGCCCCGCCCACTCTGCTTTGTTTCTAGTCTGAGCTGCTGTGACGTAGATTACTGTAATAACTCATAAAACACTCAAAAGTGCAGATTTTGACCAATGAAATACTTTTTACAGTTGAAGACTTACGGTCATTTAAAAACAGCACTGCACATCACAATGGCGGCGACAGTTTTGATGTTTAAAGATCTAAAAAAAATGATGTAGAACGTCCGGCGGGCCGGATTGAAAATCTTAATGGGCCGCATGTGGCCCGCGGGCCGTATTTTGCCAAGGTCTGCCTTAGAATTTAATGGCAACAACACATTGCAAAAAAGTTGGCACACACATTTTACCACTGTGTTACATGGCCTTTCCTTTTAACAAAGCTCGGTAAACGTTTGGGAACTGAGGACACACATTTTTGAAGTTTTTCAGGTGGAATTCTTTCCCATTCTTGCTTGATGTACAGCTTAAGTTGTTCAACAGTCTACGTTGTCGTATTTGACGCTTCATATTGCACCCCACATGTTCAATGTGAGACAGGTCTGGACTACAGGCAGGCCAGTCTAGTACCCGCACTCTTTTACTACGAAGCCACGCTGTTGTCACACGTGCAGAATGTGGCTTGGCATCGTTTTTGCTGAAATAAGCAGGGGCGTCCATGATAACGTTGCTTGGATTGCAACATATGTGGCTCCAAAACCTGTATGTACCTTTCTGCATTAATGGTGCCTTCACAGATGTGTAAATTACCCCATGCTTTGGGCACTAATACCCTTTTTTGCCACTTGTGCCAGCTTTTCTGAAACATGTTGCAGGCATCAAATTCCAAATGAGCTAATATTTTCCTAAAATGACAAAAGTTATCCAGTTTAAACGTGAAGTATCTTGTCTTTGCAGTCTATTGAATTGAATATAGGTTGAAAAGGATTTGCAAATCATTGTATTCCGTTTTTATTTACCATTTACACAACGTGCCAACTTCACTGGTTCTGGAATGATGTCTACAAGTAAAATCTCCCCAAAAGAGACTCTGTAGTGGTTTTAGACTGGTTTTTCAAGGAGTTTCAGCACATTTTGGAACGCACACTTTTAGCTCCAAAATGCAGGCCTGCTGACATCACCTACAGTAGACTGTATGTTTTGGTAGCATCTTCATCCCCAATCATGTTATTTGCTTGCAGAATGTGGCGGAAATGATCAAATATGGCTGCCAGATGCATTGTTGCAGGTTGTAGCAATACAACTAAAGAAGGGGTGAGCCTGCATAAATATCAAAATGATGGGAATATGAGCAAAGTGTGGCTCTCTCCAGTCAAATTGACTCGCGCAAAATGGGACGGACCAAGCAGCCATCACTTGAATTATTCTGACTTCAAAGAAGAAGGCTTTTGGTCGAAGTTTGGGTAAAAAAAAAAATCTGAAAATCAGATGTACCCTCAAGGGGAGAAAGACAAGTCAGAACATGTAAAAAAACACAGAAAGAGGAACAGAGAAAATATAAGGTAAGCCGTTAATCTTCTATTTTGCGTCCTCTTCTACTGATGTTTTCCTCAAGATACCAGAGGAAACACTGAAAGAGCAGGTAAATGGCGATTCTTCTTTTTGCTCATGTTAACTGTGTAGATTTTAAATAATCATGGACCAGTAGGGGTGTAACGGTACGTGTATTTGTATCGAACTGTTTCGGTACGGGGGCTTCGGTTCGGTCCGGAGCTGTACCGAACGAGTTTCCACACGGACATATTAAGTAGCGTAACGCACGTTGTGTAAACAATGCACACCGAGGCACAACACAGGGCATGCTAGCAGCTAACGGGCTACGATAGACTGACCGTTCTCTTTTCACCGGACATGTCCTCTTTTGCGGAGCTTCTTAAATGCCTCAAATGTCCGGCATTTTGAGTTAGAGTTGCGTGTATTTTCAATGTACGTTCAGGGTTAAGAAGGGGTTAAAAACAAAACAAATTGTGCGCGCAGCAGCATTGGTGAGGGAGGGGCAGAGACAGAGAGAGAGAGAGAGAGTTATGATAAACGCGCATGCGTCGCCGGGCTCTGCTTTTTATCCATAGATTTATCAGATTAATTTTTTTATTATCTATAGCAGGGGTGTCAAGAGTGTGCCCCGGAGGCCATTTGCGGCCCACAGCTAATGTTTTAAAGGCCCACGGCACATTCTAAAAATACTATTAAAATAAACAAAAACATAACAAAAGTGAAATAAAAAAGCTTAAAGGTTAAAATGTAATTTAGAAAAAGTTGCAATGTTGACTAATAAAACAAAGCTGTTTTTTTTTTTCTTTCAAACTGTCATTGCTCAAAACATAATATTGAATCAAAATCAATGTTATTATGACTTATTGACCTATCCAAGGTTCCCATTTTTTCACATCAAATATTCCACTAAGAAAAATACTTTTGGTGGAAGATTTTGCAAAATTGGTAAATAAATAACCCAAAAATTTATGTTTTGTTGTTTTCTTATTGTACCGAAAATGAACCGAACCGTGACCTCTAAACCGAGGTACGTACCGAACCGACATTTTTGTGTACCGTTACACCAGAGCAACAAAAACGCGCAATTAAGTGATCGAAATACTTGTTTTACGTGATTTTATCTACACGGTCTATGCCGGGAAATGGAATCCAGTTCTGTGGCGATTGAAAGTAGTTCTCTACCAATTAGTCAAAAATGTATTGATTTGAGGAATGATTGACAGATAATTTCAGGAACAAGACATACATTAAATGTTGCTCGTCTGGACACTACGGGTCCTTTAACCTCTTAAGGCCCAAGCTGTTTGTTAACATGCTTTTTTTATTTTTTTTATTTGCTATTTTGGCTTATTGGACCGTAATTAGAATAAAAACTAAAAATCATCAAAATCAATATGATGTACTTAGTCCATAAGTACACAAACGTGTACTTCATGTGTAGTGACATGCAAATTTTTATTTTTACACTTTTTTTCCCAAATTCCATTGTATGTTATACTCTTCTGACACCACCCGATGGCAGTATAAGTGTCCATATGTCGGCATAAGACCCCAATTCAGTAGTGTACACCAGTGGTCCCCAACCACCGATTGGTACCGGGTCGCACAACAATTTAAATTTTTTTTTTTTTTTTTTTATGAAATCAACATAAAAAACACAATATATACATTCTATATCAATATAGATCAATACAGTTTGCAGGGATACAGTCTGTAAGCACACATGATTGTATTTATTTATGTAAAAAAAAAAATTTTTTTTTTTTTTTTTTTAAATGCACCCCCCCCCCTTATTGGACCGTATTTAGAATAAAAACTCAAAATCATCTTTTAATATGATGTACTTAGTCCATAAGTACACAAACGTGTACTTCATGTGTAGTGACATGCAAATTTTTATTTTTACACTTTTTTTCCCAAATTCCATTGTATGTTATACTCTTCTGACACCACCCGATGGCAGTATAAGTGTCCATATGTCGGCATAAGACCCCAATTCAGTAGTGTACACCAGTGGTCCCCAACCACCGATTGGTACCGGGTCGCACAACAATTTAAAAAAAAAAAAATTTTTTTTTTTTTTTTTTTTTTTTTATGAAATCAACATAATAAACACAATATATACATTCTATATCAATATAGATCAATACAGTTTGCAGGGATACAGTCCGTAAGCACACATGATTGTATTTATTTATGTAAAAAAAAAAAAATTTTTTTTTTTTTTAAATACACCCCCCCACCGGTCCGTGGGACAAATGTTCAAGCGTTGACCGGTCCGCAGCTACAAAAAGGTTGGGGACCACTGGTGTACACAATTTTGGAAATAAGAGCTAAAAGGTGCTGTCCACGCATGTGGCCACTAAGGCCTTTAGAGGTTAATGCAATACTTATTTTAAATAGGTGGGCTAAATGACATGGTGTATGTGCCACAGGTTTTCAGCTTGTTTGCAATTTTAGATCATTCACAACAAGCTGTATTCAGGAGGTAAAATATTTATTAAATAAAGCATCCCTCAAAAATACAAGTGTGCTTCGTTTTGAATGAAGAATGCATCAAACGGTTGCACAAATTGTAACATCACACAATGAAAATGTAGTGACTAGGGGGGGTTAGAGTTAAACATGCAAGCGTGGGCGGGGCAGCAGGAAGACAAGGGGCTCTATTCTCGTATGTAAAATACAACAAGCTAGTTAAGAAATGTAACAAAACTCAGGCAATGTGTTGATGACAAGGCAGTTTGTGTGGTCTACGGTGATCAATCTAAAAGAAAAATCTCTCAATGACATTTTTAAATCCCATTTTGACCATTGTTCAAATATTGACAAGATATTCCGCGCAGGGAATAAATTGCACCATTAGACAAGGAAGTAAACAATGTGAAGCGTGCCTTTAAAACATACACAAATATAAAGAACACAGTGTATTGTAAAAAAAAAAAAAAAGTGACGAGGTAGTTTCAGTAACAATCTTATTGTAGCTTTTATTAGACCTTCGATGGCCTTGAAGGAGGTATTTAAAAGGACGTACAGCAAGTAACATGCCATGCGGATGAGGTCAGCGGTTCAATGAGGTATTCACATTACGGTAAGTGCCATGTAGATGACCACCCCAATGTACCCCGCATCTGGATTCAGCACATTTTCAGATATGTGAAATGCTGTGATAAACATACCTATTGTTCCAAATAGACCTACGAACTGTGTTGTGAACACGCACTCACACACAACACTATTAGGGTGAAAGAGAACAGCTTTCATTGTAAAGGCCTGTTGGGGCTAATAATCATTTAACCACAATAAAATTAAGCAAAAACAAAAATGTGCTCCACTTGTCTGACTTTTGCAGCTTTACAGATTAATTTCCCCCTTCAATTCATGAGTGTTAAGGTGACACTGAAAATTGGGAAAACATGTTAGATTGCAGAATATTATATTTTAGGAAAATTATTTGAACAGGGATTTTCACTTTTTTGTTTTCTCACAAATTCTAGGGAACTTTGTATATTTGTCTTTTCTCTCCTATTATAATTATTGAAACATGTTATTGATCGTCTTTAGTGACTTTATATATATATGGTTTTTTTTCTCAGTACATTTACGTGTTTGGCTTTTGCAAAAATTTCTTTTTTGTATTATTTTTATCCAGTAATATCCCGACTTCTTAAATTGTTTGTTGTAACATAACTATTCTTGCAAACTTGTTTTCGTTCTTTTAAAGTAAACTCAAGTTATAATCCATGTAATTTACTGTAAATGATTACTACTTTCATGTTTTTTCAAATTTTCATACAACTTAATTCTTAATTCTCATTATTTTTTAAACATTCTTAATTTGTAAAAAAAAAAATTAAAAAAAAATTAGTTGTTTTTCTGGTAACATAAAAACTTTATTCTTTTTGTATGATATATTTTTTAACATATTTACAATGTAGTTATGGTCAAATTGTTTTTAATTTTGAGGAAATAAATCTATTACCACTTTTTTGTCATTGGAATTACACATTTTTCCCCAGTCAATTTTTTTCTCAGTACTTTTACGTGTGTTTGGCTTTTGCAAAAATTTATTTTTTGTATTATTTTTAATCCAGTAATATCCCGACCTCTTAAATTGTTTGTTGTAATATAACTATTCTTGCAAACTTGTTTTCGTTCTTTTAAAACAAACTCAAGTTATAATCCGTGTAATTTACTGGAAATGATCACTATTTTCAGGTTTTTTCAAATTTTCATACAACATTAATTCTCATTATTTTTTAAACATTTTTAATTTGTGAAAAAATATATATATATATATGAGTTTTTCTGGTAGCATTACAACTTTATTCTTTTTGTATGACATTTTAACATTTTTACAATGTAGTTATAGTAAAATTGTTTCTAATTCTGAGGAAATAAATCTATTACCACTTTTTTTCTCATTGGAATTACACAATTTTCCCCAGTCAATTTTTTTCTCAGTACATTTACGTGTGTTTGGCTTTTGCAAAAATGTATTTTTCTGTATTATTTTTAATCCAGTAATATCCCGACTTCTTCAATTGTTTGTTGTAATATAACTATTCTTGCAAACTTGCTTTCGTTCTTTTAAAACAAACTCAAGTTATAATCCATGTAATTTACTGTAAATGATCACTATTTTCATGTTTTTTCAAATTTTCATACAACTTAATCCTCATTATTTTTTAAACATTCTTAATTTGTAACAAAAAAAAAAATTAAATAAAATGAGTTGTTTTTCTGGTAACATTAAAACTTTATTCTTTTTGTATGATATTTTTTAAACATAGTTTTACAATGTAGTTATAGTCAAATTGTTTTTAATTCTGAGGAAATAAATCTATTACCACTTTTTTTCTCATTGGAATTACACGTTTTTCCCCAGTCCATTTTTTTCTAAGTACATTTACGTGTGTTTGGCTTTTGAAAAAAAATATTTTTTGTATTTTTAATCCAGTAATATCCCGACTTCTTCAATTGTTTGTTGTAATATAACTATTCTTGCAAACTTGTTTTTGTTCTTTTAAAATAAACTCAAGTTATAATCCATGTTAAAAGTATCACTTTTTTCATGTTTTTTTCAAATTTGTATAAAACTTAATTCTTAATTCTAATTATTTTTAAACATTCTTAATTTGTAAAAAAAAAAAAATTGTAATGAGTTTTTCTGGTAACATTACAACTTTATTCTTTTTGTATGACATTTTAACATATTTTTACAATGTAGTTATAGTAAAATTGTTTTTAATTCTGAGGAAATAAATCTATTACCACTTTTTTTCTCATTGGAATTACACGTTTTTCCCCAGTCAATTTTTTTCTCAGTACATTTACGCGTGTTTGGCTTTTGCAGAAATTTATTTTTTGTATTATTTTTAATCCAGTAATACCCCGACTACTTCAATTGTTTGTTGTAATATAACTATTCTTGCAAACTTGTTTTTGTTCTTTTAAAATAAACTCAAGTTATAATCCATGTAATTTACTGTAATTATCAACTTTTTTCATGTTTTTTCAAATTTTCAAACAACTTAATTCTCATTAGTTTTTAAACATTCTTAATTTGTAAAAAAAATAAAAATAAATTGTAATGGGTTTTTCTGGTAACATTACAACTTTAGTATTTTTGTATGACATTTTAACATATTTTTACAATGTAGTTATATTAAAATTGAAATAAATCTATTACCACTTTTTTCTCATTGGAATTACACGTTTTTCCCCAGTCAATTTTTTTCGCAGTACATTTACGCGTGTTTGGCTTTTGCAAAAATTTATTTTTTGTATTATTTTTAATCCAGTAATATCCCGACTTCTTAAATTGTTTGTTGTAATATAACTATTATTGCAAACTTGTTTTCGTTCTTTTAAAATAAACTGAAGTTATAATCCATGTTAAAAGTATCACTTTTTTCATGTTTTTTCAAATTTGTATACAACTTAGTTCTTGATTGTCATTATTTTTTAAACATTCTTAATTTGTAAAAAAAAAAATTGTAACGAGTTTTTCTGGTAACATTACAACTTTATTCTTTTTGTATGACATTTTAACATATTTTTACAATGTAGTTATAGTAAAATTGTTTTTAATTCTGAGGAAATAAATCTATTACCACTTTTTTTCTCATTGGAATTACACATTTTTCCCCAGTCAATTTTTATCTCAGAACATTTACGTGTTTGGCTTTTGCAGAAATGTATTTTTTGTATTTTTAATCCAGTAATATCCCATCCATCCATCCATTTTCTACCGCTTATTCCCTTCGGGGTCGCGGGGGCGCTGGAGCCTATCTCAGCTACAATCGGGCGGGAGGCGGGGTACACCCTGGACAAGTCGCCACCTCATCGCAGCAGTAATATCCCGACTTCTTAAATTGTTTGTTGTAATATAACTATTATTGCAAACTTGTGTTCGTTCTTTTAAAATAAACTCAAGTTATAATCCATGTTAAAATTATCACTTTTTTCATGTTTTTTCACATTTGTATACAACTTAGTTCTTAATTCTCATTATTTTTTAAACATTCTTAATTTGTAAAAAAAAAAATTGTAATGAGTTTTTCTGGTAACATTACAACTTTATTATTTTTGTATGACATTATAACATATTTTTACAATGTAGTTATAGTAAAATTGTTTTTAATTCTGAGGAAATAAATCTATTACCACTTTTTTTCTCATTGGAATTACACGTTTTTCCCCAGTCAATTTTTTTCTTACATTATTTTATTTACAGTTTGAATTTATTCTTACTAATATACTTCCTTCCTCTTTGTCAAATTGCGGCTTTATTCGTGTAATTGTATGTATTTATTTTTTCAGTGTGGCCTTAACACTCCTCGGGAGAGCCCATGGAAGAACATCTGCTGCAGTCTAGGTGGTGTTGGTGTCGACGTGGGTGAAACACTGATGGTGGTTCAAACCGTACTTGTAGGCGTAACATTTCCCGCAGTCCACGCAGCTGTACGGCTTCTCTCCCGTGTGCGTCCGAAAATGAATGTTCAGCGAGCTTTTCTGGGAGAAACTTCTGCCGCAGCTGAGACAACTGTAGGGTTTCTCTCCGGAGTGGACGCGCTGGTGAAGCTTCAGGTACGTCTTCTGGGCGAAGCACTTGCCGCAGACCGTGCAGCTGAAAGGTTTTTCGCCCGAGTGGCGCCTGATGTGGACTTTTAGGCTGCTTAGGTAGTTGAAGACTTTACCGCAGAAAAGACACTGGAAGTGCTTCAGTGGTCTTGTGGGTTTTAGTGGAAAGCTGATGAGATCTTTGGCAGCGACGACGGCGCTGTTTGTGTAGTCGACGTAGTCGCTGGTGGTGGCGGGAGGGTTTGTGTTGTCCAGCATCGTGCTCATCGCCGCGTCCTCGATCAGCTTGTCCATAATGCTGGGCTGCGAGCGCTGCGCTTGTGCGTCCACCATCAAGGGGAAGGTGGACAAATCCTCCGAATGAAGCTGCAGCTCGCTCACGGATCGGTGGAGAGAACTTTGGGCCTCCACCATCCCCACATCTGCAACACATTAACAATCATGTCACATCGACAACAAGAATGATGTTTCATCTCAATTCACCTTTCCTGCTCTCCGTCACCCTCATCTGCTGCCCGAGTGGATGATCGTCATAAATTTCCTCCTTGACGAAGATGAGATCGGGTTCTCTGTCTATGATATCCAACACCTGACAAAAGACATGACAGTCACCAGCCTGCTCGCTGGTCCACACGTTAATCAATCACCTCTGGTGCCATGCTGGACATGGCGACAGGCTCCACCGGCTCTTTCCTCTGAGGGGTGACTCTTTTGTCGTCTCGCCACAGGTCCATGCACCAGTCCTTCCCGAAGACGCCATCGATGGACGGGGCGTCCTGCTGATGCTGTTGGTCTGCTAATGGAAGCAAATATGAAAGTGAGACCTTCTTCTTCTTCTTCTTAAAACAGCATACATTTGTCGACTGCAAAATCAATGAGTGTAGAGCAGACCAGGGGCCGTACTTATCAAGCTTCTTAGAGTGCCATTTTACACTTAAGTCCTGAGAATTTGCGAAATTTAGTCCTACTCTCAAACTTAAGAATAAAAGCTTTTTATCAACGTTCTTAAGTCTAAGAATCACTCCTACTCTCCACGATATTTAAGAGACCTTCAGAGGTGTCTTAAGTGGTTAGGAGTTGCCAGCAGGGGATGGCACTGAGGCGAGAGAGACGTGCGTGAACGTTCAGGGAACGGAACAATGTTTTGTTTTTTTTTGATGACGAGCAGCTGATCAAACGGTATCGTTTAGACAGAGCGGATATTATTTTTGTCACAGATTTAATACTTTTTGATTCCTTGTTGATTTCTGCATGTGTCTGCAGTGGGCTAGTATATATAGAGCCACCCACACCAGTTTCAAATTAGTTGCCTAATTAATGAATTGGAAAGAAAATGTTATGACAGTAGCGTATGTGTGTGGCCGTGAGGTGAGTGACGTCAGTGAGTGTGTGGGCGATAGAAGAGAGGGAGCGGTAGCGTGAGTGCCGGCGGGGACTAGTTTGTTTTGTATTATTTTGTAGTTTATTGTCAAAATATACACTCCCATTGTCCACTTCAATATTTCCAAGATATTTCTTTATTCTTAGACAACGGATTCCCTTCCGTGATTGGTCATTTCTATGGACACAGAAATGACGTCACCTAAAATTCCGTTTACGGCACATACCGTAGTAATGTCGTAATTCAGCTCTGAGTGTGACACTTAAGATTCAGTCCTACACTTCGCTGAAAGTGTCAGTAAGACGCTTGATAACTAACTTTTAAGTGCAGCTTTCAGCGAAGAATTTATTTACTCTTAAGTCAACTCTTAGCAGACTTCTTAGGAGTAATTCTAAGAAGCTTGATAAGTACGGCCCCTGGGCCGCATGTTACCGTATTTTTCGGACTATAAGTCGCAGTTTTTTTCATAGTTTGGCCGGGGGTGCGACATATACTCAGGAGCGACTTACACTACCGCTCAAAAGTTTGGGGTCACCCAAACAGTTTTGTGGAATAGCCTTCATTTCTAAGAACGAGAATAGACTGTCGAGTTTCAGATGAAAGTTCTCTTTTTCTGGCCATTTTGAGCGTTTAATTGACCCCGCAAATGTGATGCTCCAGAAACTCAATCTGCTCAAAGGAAGGTCAGTTTTGTAGCTTCTGTAACGAGCTAAACTGTTTTCAGATGTGTGAACATGATTGCACAAGGGTTTTCTAATCATCAATGAGATCGGTAGGTTGGAGTTCAAATCCCAGCCGAGTCATACCAAAGACTATAAAAATGGGACCCATAACCTCCCTGCTTGGCACTCAGCAACAAAGGGTTGGAGTTGGGGGTTAAATCACCAAAATGATTCCCGGGCGCGACACCGCTGCTGCCCGCTGCTCCCCAAGGGGATGGGACAAATGCAGAGGACAAATTTCGCCACATCTAGTGTGCGTGTGACAATCATTGGTACTTTAATCTTTAATTAGCCTTCTGAGCAAACACATTGTACCATTAGAACACTGGAGTGATAGTTGCTGGAAATGGGCCTCTATACACCTATGTAGATATTGCACCAAAAACCAGACATTTGCAGCTAAAATAGTCATTTACCACATTAGCAATGTATAGAGTGTATTTCTTTAAAGTTAAGACTAGTTTAAAGTTATCTTCATTGAAAAGTACAGTGCTTTTCCTTCAAAAATGAGGACATTTCAATGTGACCCCAAACTTTTGAACGGTAGTGTATGTGTGAAATTATTAACACATTAGCGTAAAATATCAAATAATATTATTTAGCTCATTCACGTAAGAGACTAGACGTATAAGATTTCATGGGATTTAGCGATTAGGAGTGACAGATTGTTTGGTAAACGTATAGCATGTTCTATATGTTATAGTTATTTGAATGACTCTTACCATAATATGTTACGTTAACATACCAGGCACGTTCTCAGTTGGTTATTTATGCCTCATATAACGTACACTTATTCAGCCTGTTGTTCACTATTCTTGATTTATTTTAAATTGCCTTTCAAATGTCTATTCTTGGTGTTGGCTTTTATCAAATACATTTCCCCAAAAAATGCGACATATACTCCAGTGCGACTTATATATGTTTTTTTTCCTTCTTTATTATGCGTTTTCGGCCGGTGCGACTTATACTCTGAAAAATATGGTAAGCTTTTTAATACGGCCCGCCAGACATTCCTAAATAATTTTTTGAGATCTTTAAGATGGAAACTGTAGCTGCCATTATGATGTGCACTGATGTTTTCTAATGACCATAAGTCTTGAACTATACAAAGTGGTGTTGTCCCGATACCAATATTTTGGTACCGGTACCAAAATTATTTTGATACGTTTCGATACTTTTCTAAATAAAGGGGACCACAAAAAATGGCATTATTGGCTTTATTTTAACAAAAAAATTCTTAGGGTACATTAAACATATGTTTATTATTGCAAGTTTGTCCTTTAATAAAATAGTGAACATACTAGACAACTTGTCTTTTAGTAGTAAGTAAACAAACAGACTCCTAATTAGTCTGCAGACATATGCAGTAACATATTGTGTCATTTATACACCTATTATTTTGTCAACATTATTAAGGACAAGTGGTAGAAAATGAATTATTAACCTACTTGTTCATTTACTGTTAATATCTGCTTACTTTCTCTGTTAACATGTGCTATCTACACTTCTGTTAAAATGTAATAATCACTTATTCTTCTGTTGTTTGATACGTTACATTAGTTTAGGATGATACCACAAATTTGGGTGTCAATCCAATACCAAGTCGTTACAGGATCATACATTGGTCATATTCAAAGTCCTCGTGTGTCCAGGGACGTATATAGTTTATAAACATAAATAACTTTTTTTTTTAAACAAAAGATGTTATGCCAAAAAATATTGACGTAACCATAATAGTATCGACTAGATACGCACCTGTACTTGATATCATTACAGTGGATGTCAGGTGTAGATCCACTAATGCTGTTTGTTTACATTTTGATGCCGGTGAGCTACGGTGTGTAGTGAAGCATGTATATCTATTCCTCGTCCTGCAGTGATAAGTCTACTTGTAAGAAATGTACTTTATTTGTTGCAATGGAGGCGAGGATTAGTGATTTAGAAGTAGCTAAAACACTGCCGACTGGGGCTGGACATTAGCTGCTAGCTAGCTAGCCATGTCTTAAAGCACCTCTTTCGGTGGGCGTTTCAGTGTTATAACTTAACCTTTATCTTTACTTTTTAAACCAAAATGTTTTCAAATGACCGTAAGTCTTGAACTATACGAAGTATTTCAATGGTTGGAATCTGCGCTTTTGCATGATATACTAGTTACTATGGTAATGTAATTAGTTACTATGGTCATCTAATTAGTTACTATGGTAATCTAAGTCACAGCAGCTCAGACGAGGCACCAAGCAGTGTGGGTGGGGAGCGTTTCCACAGAGTGTTTCCAGAGCCTGAAATGCGGGTGTCAGGGACAGACGCGGTAGGAGATTTTTACAACAAAGTTCTAAAGCTTAGTGATGTATCAGATACATCAGATTGTATGTGGGGTTTTTTTTACCCTTCACGTTCATATTTCGCTGTCCGTTGCATTTTTGTTGCGTTTCACTTGATTGTAAAATATGTCGATCGAGAGGGGGTGTGACGTTGTCAATATTCAGTGTTTTATCGTTCATAGTTAACCTCTGAAGGCCCAAGCTGTTTGTTTACATGCTTTTTTTTTATTTCTCTTTGCTATTTGGGCTTATTGGACCCTAATTAGAATCAAAACTAAGAATCATCTTTTGATATGATGTACTTAGTCCATAAGTACACAAACGTGTACTTCATGTTTAGTGACATGCTAATTCTTATTTTTACACCTTTTTTTTTTCAAATTACATTGTATGTTATACTCTTCCAACACCACCAGATGGCAGTATAAGTGTCCACATAAGTGGCCATAAGACCCCAATTCAGTAGTGTACACAATTTTGGAAATAAGAGCTAAAAGGTGCTGTCCACGCATGTGGCCACTAAGCCTTTAGAGGTAATATTGTGAAT
>NC_084736.1:7924387-7956887 GCF_033978785.1 Entelurus aequoreus | reverse complement strand
TCCCTAGTTAATGTGGTATACAAACATAATTGTCGAGAATTAACTTATTCATTCTTCTAAAACCATCATTTTCTTCTATAAATACATAATTATTTTATCTGAACATGATTCATTCATGTGGCTTGTACAGCCCTTTGAGACACTTGTGATTTAGGGCTATATAAATAAACATTGATTGATTGATTGATTTACCCATGACTTTATTTCGACAGCCTTCCAAAAGTACTTGTTTTCAGCATGGTAGGCTTTTACTGCCACCTACTGGTTCTATTGAATGCCTGCAATTTTACATGCAAGAACGCTAAATGGGCCCTAAATGGGCCGTGTGTTGTGGGATTGACGACTTTGCCCTTTCCAAACTGTGCTGAAGGCAGCACAGAATATCAAAATAAAACAAATGTTTAGCCGGATTTAGTTTTTTCGCTGGTGTAAAAACGATTGTTAATGTTGATGTCCGATAATATTGGCATGCTGATTATCGGCCGATAACTGCTTTAAAATGTAATATCGGAAATGATCAGTATCGTTTGTTTTTTTATTATCGGCAGGCTTGTTTTTGTTTTTTTGTTTTTTTTAAATCAACATAAAAAACACAAGATACACTTACAATAAAGTTGATTTGATTTATTCTACAATAGCCCAAAGCCAAACAGGACATAAATCCTTAATTCATCAAAAGGCATAAAAACATTTTGGATTAATATTAGGGATGTCAGATAATGGCTTTTTGCCGATATCCGATATTCCGATATTGTCCAACTCTTTAATAACCGATACCGATATCAACCGATATATGCAGTCGTGGAATTAACACATTATTATGCCGAATTTGGACAACCAGGTATGGTGAAGATAAGGTACTTTTTTTTAAAAATTAGTAAAATAAGATAAATAAATTAAAAACATTTTCTTGAATAAAAAAGAAAGTACAACAATATAAAAACAGTACATAGAAACTAGTAATGAATGAACATGAGTAAAATTAACTGTTAAAGGTTAGTACTATTAGTGGACCAGCAGCACGCACAATCATGTGTGCTTACGGACTGTATCCCTTGCAGACTGTATTGATATATATTGATATATAATGTAGGAACCAGAATATTAATAACAGAAAGAAACAACCCTTTTGTGTGAATGAGTGTAAATGGGGGAGGGAGGTTTTTTGGGTTGGTGCACTAATTGTAAGTGTATCTTGTGTTGATTTAATTAAAAAAAAAACAAAAAAAAACGATACCGATAATAAGAAAACCGATACCGATAATTTCCGATATTACATTTTAACGCATATATCGGCCGATAATATCGGCAGGCCGATATTATTGGACATCTCTAATTAATATATTTATTTATTTGCTTTTTTTGTTGTTTTTTTCATAAATTCCAAATGTGCATTTTGAAAAATATATTTTAACACTTTGAAGGCCTTTCGGTCAAATGATTTCAAAGTTGTGATGCTTATACATTTTTATAACATGACTGATTATACCAATTTTCTAATCAAAGCGCCTTCTAAAAGGTCAATGTTAAAACAATTAAGATGACGTGTGATATTTTGTTAAGGACGAAATATAGCAAAAGAAAAGTATAAGAAAAAACTGAAAAATCCAAAATGTTTTTATGCCCTTTTATGTCCTGTTGGGCTTTGAAGATCATTCAAATCAAATGTTTCCTGAGGGTTAAATTGTAATAATTGAAAGTGTTTGTTTATTTGCGTTTAAAAATGTACCTTTATTGACAGCAAATCAAAAAAATACTAAACTCTTCATACACAATAGTTTGTTTCATTTAACTGTTGCACATATCATGTTGTATTGTTGTACTGATAACTTTATTATTGTCATTTTTGTTTTCAGTACATTTACCTGGAGAGGAAAGCGTCCCCTCACGTTGACGGATTGCCATAAACTTGCAAATCTGGATCCAGGTGTACTAAAAGGTGCTTTTTCAGGTTGCAGTTCTTCGTGAAACCCTTCCCGCATTGCACGCAAACAAAGGGTTTCTCTCCGGTGTGGGTCCGCTGGTGCATGTCCAGGGTGCATTTCTGAATGAAGCCCTTTCCGCAGACGGGACAGCGGTAGGGCTTCTCCCCCGTGTGAGTGCGCTGGTGTGTGTACAAATGTCCCTTTTGCGCGTACCTCTTCCCGCAAAGCGTGCACCTAAAAGGCTTCTCTCCCGTGTGACTCCTCTGGTGGATCTCCAGCTGACTGTAGCACCGGAAGCTCTTGCCGCACTGCAGGCAGCCGAATCTCTTGGTGGCCGAATTCCGAAAGTTGTGCATCTTCACGATCCTGAGTGGCTGGGCAACATTTTGGGGTAGGACTTTGGCAGGTTCTTGGTGCGTGTGTCCGGGTGTGAGATGCCGATACCACTGTGCGCCTCTACTTGCAGGTGCCAGGAAGGATGGCGATGCGTTTACGAAGGAGTCGGGGAAAACTGACTGAAGGTGATGGCCCGAATCCTGGCTCACGCCTGGACTTTTCTGGGTGTCTGTTGACAGGATTTTAGCAGAAAAACGAGAAGGTAAATTGTTATTTGAAATTATTTAAGGCAGGGGTGTTTTTCATTGAGGGCAACATTGCAGTTCTGGCTGCTCTCAGATGGCCGCATGTTACAGTGAATATATATACTGTATATACAGTATATACCAGGGGTCACCAACCTTTTTGAAACCAAGAGCTACTTCTTGGGTACTGATTAATGTGAAGGGCTACCAGTTTGATACACACTTCAATAAATTGCCAGAAATAGCCAATTTGCTCAATTTTCTCAATTTTCCTTTAACTCTATATTATTATTAATAATTAATGATATTTACACTTAATTGAACGGTTTAAAAGAGGAGAAAACACGAAAAAAAATGACAATTAAATTTTGAAACATAGTTTACCTTCAATTTCGACTCTTTAAAATTCAAAATTCAATCGAAAAAAAGAAGAGAAAAACTAGCTAATTGGAATCTTTTTGAAAAAATTAAAAAAAGAATTTATGCAACATCATTAGTAATTTTTCCTGATTAAGATTAATTTTACAATTTTGATGACATGTTTTAAATAAGTTAAAATCCAATCTGCACTTTGTTAGAATATACAACAAATTGGACCAAGCTATATTTCTAACAAAGACAAATCATTATTTCTTCTAGATTTTCCAGAACAAAAATTTTAAAAGAAATTCAAAAGACTTTGAAATAAGATTTAAATTTGATTCTACAGATTTTCTAGATTTGCCAGAATATTTTTTTTGAATTTTAATCATAATAAACTTGAAGACATATTTCACAAATATTCTTCGTCGAAAAGACAGAAGCTAAAATGAAAAATTTAATTAAAATGTGTTTATTATTCTTTACAATAAAAACAATTAATTTACTTGAACATTGATTTAAATTGTCAGGAAAGAAGAGGATGGAATTTAAAAGGTAAAAATGTATATGTGTTTAAAAATCCTAAAATCATTTTTAAGGTTGTATTTTTTCTCTAAAATTGTCTTTCTGAAAGTTACAAGAAGCAAAGTAAAAAAATTAATGAATTTATTTAAACAAGTGAAGACCAAGACTTTAAAATATTTTCTTGGATTTTCAAATTGTATTTGAGTTTTGTCTCTCTTAGAATTAAAAATGTTGAGCAACGCGAGACCAGCTTGCTAGTAAATAAATAAAATTTAAAAAATAGAGGCAGCTCACTGGTAAGTGCTGCTATTTGAGCTATTTTTAGAACAGGCCAGCGGGCTACTCATCTGGTCCTTACGGGCTACCTGGTGCCCGCGGGCACCGCGTTGGTGACCCCTGGTATATACACTTGGCAAGAGACACTGCCTCTTAAAGGCACGTACACACACTCTGTTCTCATGAAACATCTCAACTGCAAATTTATTAAAAATAAAAAACTACGAAATCACAGCCTTTGCCATGAAGCTCAAAAGTGAGCTCATGGGCATCTTTCCTGCAAATCTGGACTAAATCTGGTTTAGATTCACACATCTGAATAGCTTTCCTGTACGTCTACATTAGACCTGGATTAACGGTACATCTTCTGACATTGTATTCACGCACACAAATTATTTTAACAAAAACAATCTGGATCTAATCCAGATTATGTTTACACAGACATAGTTTGATCAAGGTCAAATATGATCCAAGTTAAATTTAAACAACTTCCCAACACATCTAGTTTAGATGTACACTTGTACACATCTGAATAGTTTCTTTTTTAATCTAGATCGGATATGGATTACGTTTACATCTTCTGACACTGCACACACGCAAGTCAAATCACTCACACAATCTAGATCTGATCCAGATTAAATATATAGCGTCTACATGAGATCCAGATTATATTTACAGCATCTGACCCCAAATACACACACTTTCAAAACTATTTCCTGCAAATCTGGACTAAATCTGGTTTAGATGTACACATCTGAATAGCTTTCTTGTACGTCTCGATTAGACCTGAATTAAAAATACATCTTCTGACATTGTACTCACGCACGTAAATTATTTAACAAAAACACAATCTGGATCAGATCCTACTCACGCATTTAAACGGCTTCCCACTAAATCTGGATCAAATCTGGTTTAAACATTTGGATACCCACAGAGTCACCCTGAGGAACGTCTAAGTAGAATAATAGTTTTTCTTAAAAACATACTATTTTCAGATGTTGTCTGCTCTTCAGAGTCTCCATGCTCCACCTCTTGGGGCTCATGTTTCACGGGCAACAGTTCGGGCAGCTCTGGCGTGGATTGAGGAGGCTAAGTGAGGACATAGAAATGTAAACAACATTAAACAAGAATTATAACTGTATGTTAAAACACTCTCTACCTCTAACAACTAAAAAGCTGATGCTGTGTTCCAAATTTAAATTATTTACTGAAATTGTGTGAGCCTATGGCTTTGCACTTAGTTTGTTATACATATATATTTTGCATTTTAGTTACTTTGAGTTTACAACCCCCTGGCGCTGTTTTGTACGGAGCCCCTAAAGGGACATGGGGAATTTTTTTTTACAGACATGTATCTCTGCGCACGAGAAACTTTTTATAAAAAATGTATAAAAAAAAAATATATTTATTTTTTTATAAAAAGTTTCTCGTGCGCAAGAGAAACTCTCGTGCGCAAGAGAAACTCTCGTGCGCAAGAGAAACTCTCGTGCGCAAGAGAAACTCTCGTGCGCAAGAGAAACTTTCTCGTGCATACGAGAAACTTTCTCGTGCGCACGAGAAAGTTTTTAATTGAAAAAAAAAAAAAAATTACTATTATTTTTTTTTAATAAAAACTTTCTCGTGGCCACGAGAAACTTTTTATTAAAAGAAAAAAAAATTTAATTTTTTTTTTTTTTAATAAAAACTTTCTCGTGGCCACGAGAAACTTTTTATTAAAAGAAAAAAAAATTTAATTTTTTTTTTTTTAATAAAAAGTTTCTCGTGTGCACGAGAGTTTCTCGTGGCCACGAGAAAGTTTTTATTAAAAAAAAATAATAGTAATTTTTTTTTTTTTTTTCAATTAAAAACTTTCTCGTGCGCAAGAGAAACTCTCGTGCGCAAGAGAAACTCTCGTGCGCACGAGAAACTTTCTCGTGCACACGAGAAACTTTCTCGTGCGCACGAGAAAGTTTTTAATTGAAAAAAAAAAAAAAATTACTATTTTTTTTTAATAAAAACTTTCTCGTGGCCACGAGAAACTCTCGTGCACACGAGAAACTTTTTATTAAAAAAAATAATAATTAAATTTTTTTTTCTTTTAATAAAAAGTTTCTCGTGCGCACGAGAAAGTTTCTCGTGGCCACGAGAAAGTTTTTATTTAAAAAAAAAATATATATATATATATTTTTTTAATAAAAAGTTTCTCGTATGCACGATAGTTTTTATTTAAAAAAATATATATATATATATATTTTTTTTTTTAATAAAAAATTTCTTTATAAAAAACTCTCAGCCACGAGAGTTTTTATTAAAAAAAAAGTTTTTTTATTTTTTTATAAAAACTTTCTCGTGCGCAAGACAAACTCTCGTACGCACAAGAAACTTTCTCGTTATCACGAGAAAGTTTTTATTTAAAAAATAAAAATAAAAAAATTTTTATTTATTTTTTTTATAAAAAGTTTCTCGTGCGCACGAGGAACTTTCTCGTGGGCACGAGAAAGTTTTTAATTGAAAAAAAAAATTACTATTATTTTTTTTAAATAAAAACTTTCTCGTGCACACGAGAAACTTATTTAAAAAAATATATATATTTTTTTTCTTTTAATAAAAAGTTTCTCGTGCGCACGAGGAACTTTCTCGTGGGCACGAGAAAGTTTTTAATTGAAAAAAAAAATTACTCTTATTTTTTTTTAATAAAAACTTTCTCGTGCACACGAGAAACTTATTAAAAAAATATATATATATATTTTTTTTCTTTTAATAAAAAGTTTCTCGTGCGCACGAGAAACTTTCTCGTGGCCCCGAGAAAGTTTTTATAAAAAAAATAATAATAATAATAATATTTTTTTTTTTTTTTTTAATAAAAACTTTCTCGTGTGCAGGAGATAGTTTCTTGTGCCCACGAGAAAGTTTTTATTTTTAAAAAAAAAAAATTTTTTTTTTTTTTTTATAAAAAGTTTCTCGTGTGCACGAGATAGTTTCTTGTGCCCACGAGAAAGTTTTTTTTTTTTTTTTTTTTTTTTGTGAGAAACTTTTTATCACAAAAAAAAATTAAAATTTTTTTTTTCTTTTAATAAAAAGTTTCTCGTGCACAAGAGTCTCGTGCGCACGAGAAAGTTTTTTTTTATAAAAAGATTCTCGTGTGCACAAAAAACTTATTAAAAAAAAAAAAAAAAAGTTTTCTTTTAATAAAAAGTTTCTTGTACGCACAAGAAACTTTCTCGTAGTCACGAGAAACTTTTTATTAAAAAAAAAAAATTTTTTTTTTTTTTTTTTTTATCAAAAGTTTCTCGTGCGCAAGAGAAACTCTCGTGCGCACGAGGAACTTTCTCGTGGGCACGAGAAAGTTTTTAATTGAAAAAAAAATTACTATTATTTTTTTTTTAATAAAAACTTTCTCGTGCACACGAGAAACTTATTAAAAAAATATATACATATATTTTTTTCTTTTAATAAAAAGTTCCTCGTGCACACAAGAGTTTCTCTTGCGCACGAGAAACTTTTTATAAAAAAAAAAAATTTTTTTTTTTTTTTAATAAAAACTTTCTCGTGGCGAAGAGAAAGTTTTTATTTTAAAAAAAATTACTTTTTTTTATTTTTTATAAAAAGTTTCTCGTGCGCACGAGAAACTTATCACAAAAAATAAAATAAAAAAATTTTCTTTTAATAAAAAGTTTCTCGTGCGTACGAGAAACTTTCTCGTATGCACGAGAAAGTTTTTATTAAAAAAAAATATATATATATATTTTTTTTAACAAAAAGTTTCTCGTATGCACGAGAAAGTTTTTATTAAAAAAAAAAAAAAATTATATATATATTTTTTTTAATAAAAAGTTTCTCGTGTGCACGAGATAGTTTCTCGTGGCCATGAGAAAGTTTTTATTTAAAAAAAAAAAAATTCTTTTTTTTTTTTTTTTTAATAAAAAGTTTCTCGTGCGCAAGAGAAACTCTCGTGCCCATGTTGAATGACTGTATATATATAGGTATCGGTTCATATCGGTATCGGTAATTAAGAGTATGTATGTATGTTGTATTGATTAATTAAAAAAAAAAAAAAAAAAACGATTTTTGAAAAATGAGAATCGTTCAACGTGAGAATGGCGATTTGAATTCGAATCGATTTTTTCCCACACCCCTAGTATTCAGTGAGGTAAGATGCGCTGACAGTTCATTGCTCCTGCCAAATAAATTGCACTGAGTGGAGCGGATCACCACTCCAAGATGGCGGCCCCGCGTCTCGTCAGCGCCAGTAGGCAGTAGCGCTCGATGCTGCGCACCCTTAGAAGATGTCTATGATTTTTAAACGTCACACAAAACTCACGTTGGATGCCGGGTGCTCTTCTTCTTTGACCACAGCGTGTGTCTCGGCGGATGAGCTTGTGTAGTCACTAGGAGGCAACAGTTGATGAATACATACTAACTAACACGGCCATGATGGCACCAAGCAGCCGTACCTCTGAGTCACATGTGCGCTCCAGTCGCGCTCCAGCAGCACGGAGCCCTCCAAGCCGACCACCGCGTCCTGCCTGCCTCTCTGGGCCAGGTGCAGCAACTTCTCCATGAGATGGAGCTTCTCGGTGAGGGAAAGGATCTCGTTTCGCCCGCGGGTGATCTCGATTCTCAGCATCTTCGACTCTATTTCCACCAGCTTGCCAATCTCCGTCACAGCTGCTTTGGACAGCGCGTCCATGATGGATACTAACTGCGTCTGGAAGCAGAAAGTAGACATGTTGTGCACTGTGCTGAGGACGTTGCAACACAGCAAACTGTGTGTTTCTGTGCAGCGCCACGGGAAGTGCTGCTTCCATCTAGCGGTTGGGAGGAAATATTACACATTAAAAAAAATTATGCTGAGAAGCAAGTCACCATTTTAAGAATTGTTTTAAACAATTCTTGGTCAATATTTTTTCCTCCTTGGCCACTGAATCGTAAAAAACGTAATTACCCACAATTCCCCACGGTATAAACACAGCACGTGATTGGCTACACTCGTTACAGGAAGTGATTGTCTATCGTATTTTAATTATTCAATTAAAACAGTTTTAGCATTTACATTGCAATGAAATGTGTGTGTGGTTGAAATATTTTTTCTTCTCAACAACTTGCGAAGATATAAAAAATTCCCAGCTCTCTCAGTTGGATACTGAGCTCTCAGTTGGATACCATTTATGTATTTATTTATTTATTATTATTGTTATTTTATTATTATTAATATTAATGTATTAATAATATTTATCAATTTATAATATTTATGTATTTATTATTATTTATTTATTTATTTATTTATATATATATATATATATATATATATATATATATATATATATTTTTTTTTTTAATTTAGGGCAGCACTGTGCAACAGGGTTTAGTGCATGTGCCTCACAATACGATACGTTTATTTATTTATTTATTATTATTATTTTATTTTATAACTATTAACATTTATTTATTTATTTATTATTATCTATTTATGTATTTATTTTTTAAATTTAGGGCAGCACGGTGGAACAGGGTTTAGTGCATGTGCCTCACAATACGATACGTTTATTTATTTATTTATTATTATTATTTTATTTTATTATTATTAACAATTATTTATTATTTATTTATTTATTATTATTTATTTATGTATTTATTTATTTTTTTAATTTAGGGCAGCACAGTGGAAAAGGGTTTAGTGCATGTGCCTCACAGTACAATACGTTTATTTATTTATTTATTAATATTATTTTATTATTATTAACATTTATTTATTTATTATTTATTTATTAATATTTATTTATGTATTTATTTTTTTAATTTAGGGCAGCACGGTGGAACAGGGTTTAGTGCATGTGCCTCACAATACGATACGTTTATTTATTTATTTATTATTATTATTTTATTTTATTATTCCATCCATCCATCTTCTTCCACTTATCCGAGGTCGGGTCGCGGGGGTAGCAGCCTAAGCAGGGAAGCCCAGACTTCCCTCTCCACAGCCACTTCGTCCAGCTCTTCCCGGGGGATCCCGAGGCGTTTCCAGGCCAGCCGGGAGACATTGTCTTCCCAACGTGTCCTGGGTCTTCCCCGTGGCCTCCTACCGGTCGGTTTCCAAGATTTGATTGATAATTGTAACCCATTAAGCCATTTGGAAAATGAAGGCCTCACTTTCATAAAACCACATTTATGTAAAAAAAAAATGTTTTGCCTGGAGCATAATAATGTTAACCAACATTTCTATGTTACAGTCATTTATAAAAATACCAAATGTGATCTCTTCTATAGAGAATGGGGACATCTCCACACAGCCAATCTCTGATCTCCTCCCAAAACACATGTACACTGTCACAATCCACAAACAGATGATTGACATCCTCTACAGCTCCACAGATATAACAGCCATCAACCTCCATGTTGAATTTAAGTTTCAAAAAATCCTTTGAAGGGTATATTCCATTAATAATTTAAAATTGTATTTCTTTATTGTATGTTGTATTGTATGTCCTTCATACTGACAGCCATCAGACTGTATAATGAATATGTTCCTTTTGACTGTACATGTACTGTAAATGTATCATGTATTTTTATTATTCACATGTGAATAATGCTGTATGATAGACTGTATTTATGTTATTCACATGTGACTAATCCTGTATAATATACTGTATTTATGTTATTCACATGTGAATAATGCTGTATAATAGACTGTATTTATATTATTCACATGTGAATAATGCTGTATAATAGACTGTATTTATATTATTCACATGTGAATAATGCTGTATAATAGACTGTATTTATGTTATTCACATGTGAATAATGCTGTATAATAGACTGTATTTATGTTATTCACATGTGAATAATGCTGTATAATAGACTGTATTTACATTATTCACATGTAAAAGATACCCAAGTGTTTATTGTCTATTGTGAGCGAGCTGTGGTGCTGAATTTCCCCCAGGGATCAATAAAGTACTTTCTATTCTATTATATTCTATTCTATTCTTAATTTGGGAAGAATTTGGTATTTGTACTATATCTTGTCCTTATTTTCCTTATCTCAACTTTTGTAAACTGCTTTCAGGATATATTGTCTATGAACTGTGCCCGGAAAATATTATTTCACCAAAACTACCCTCATATATTTGTTGGAACATTTTTCATCACAGAAATGAACATTTTCAATATTAAGGTTTTTCCAGACAAGGGGTAGTATTTGAATATAAAACATCTTGAGTCACCATAGATTTTAAGGATAGAGGTATTGCTTTGGTGATTTTTTTGAACAAGTTGGATACTCCGTTTACAAAAACAAAAACAAATATACCTCATTTACCACAATGCACCGCGGTCCAAACGCAGAGCATAATTGGCTATTTAATCTCGTTCCAGGAAGTGATTGCTATTTAACGATTTAAATGAATAGTTTTAGCATTTATATAGCAATTACGTGTCATATGGGTACCAACATTTTTGGAATCTTTTTAGTGTTCTTTTTTACTTTCTAAACTAATTTATTTTCCTCAGGCCACTTAGTTGGATTGTACCATAATGCACCGCGGTCCAAAAACGGAATGTGATTGGCTATTTAATCTCGTTCCAGGAAGTGATTGCTATTTAACGATTTAAATGAATAGTTTTAGCATTTATATAGCAATTACGTGTCATACGGGTACCAACATTTGTGGAATATTTTTAGTGTTCTTTTTTACTTTCTTTTAAACTAATTTATTTTCCTCAGGCCACTTAGTTGGCTTTTACCATAATGCACCGCGGTCCAAAGACGGAATGTGATTGGCTGTTAAAATTCGTTGCAGGAAGTGATATTCATTCGCCGACTGAAAATCTTCGTCGTCCACTTTCAGCGCTCATATATCTGGTAAATGCTGTTTTTAACCTCATAAACTGTAGTTTGAAGATAGTTTGAACCATATTTCAAATGAGAAAATTGTTATTTCCTTCATGTTTACAGATTTTTTAAAGTTTTTGTACCCCGCCTTCCGCCCGAATGCAGCTGAGATAGGCTCCAGCACCCCCCACACCCCAAAAAGGGACAAGCGGTAGAAAATGGATGGATGTGTTTTGTAGCTTCCTGTTTCACTGTTGAAAATCAAATAATTAGCGTAACTGTTTCCAAATTGCTGCCAAAAAAAAGCACATGTGTCACGGTGACTTGCAAAAACTGTTTCCTCACATACTTTGATTGCAACATTTGTATCTGTGCTTTCCTCCAGGCAGCATGGCTGGCAGGAGAGTTGTGGTGTTCCCCTCCTCAGCAGAGCTGGGTCCAGCACTGGCCCACCTGGTGACCTCTCGGGCTGAGAGGGCCATCACCTCCAGGGGCAGGTTCACCCTGGGTCTCTCTGGAGGAAGCCTGGTGACCATGCTCAGCAAAGAACTGCCGGCCACGGCGGGCCTGGACTGCAGCAAGTGGTTGGTGGGGTTCTGTGATGAGCGAGTGGTACCTTTTGACAACCCCGAAAGCACATACGGGCTCTATAAGGTACTAGTGCATAGTTTTGTTGACTTGGTTGCATCCATTGTAAATATACTTGCTCAAATGAACTAAACTACTGCTCTTTTCCCCGCCAGAATCATTTATTTTCCAAGATTAATATCCCGGAAGATGGAATTTTGTCCATTGACTCCTCCCTACCAGTGAACGAGTGTGCTGAAGATTATGCTCGCACACTACAAAAGGTGCGTCATCTATTTACAGGGCTCAAATTTAACCACCACCCTCATGACTTGCCATCATGCCCTAAAAAATTGACCAACATCCACGGCAAGAACATGCTGTGACCGCCCTTGACTTTTTACATTTTAATGGACAAGGGATGTAACAGTTAACGGTATAATCAGAGATGTCTGATAATGGCTTTTTTGCCGATATTCCGATATTGTCCAGCTCTTAATTACCGATTCCGATATCAACCGATACCGATATATACAGTCGTGGAATTAACACATTATTATGCCTAATTTTGTTGTGATGCCCCGCTGGATGCATTAAACAATGTAACAAGGTTTTTCAAAATAAATTAACTCAAGTTACGGAAAAAAAATGCCAACATGGCACTGCCATATTTATTATTGAAGTCACAAAGTGCTTTTTTTTTTTTTAACATGCCTCAAAACAGCAGCTTTGGAATTTGGGGGCGTAGCGGGGGGTGTATATTGTAGCGTCCCGGAAGAGTTAGTGCTGCAAGGGGTTCTGGGTATTTGTTCTGTTGTGTTACGGTGCAGATGTTCTCCCGAAATGTGTTTGTCATTTTTGTTTGGTGTGGGTTCACAGTGTGGCGCATATTTCTAACCGTGTTAAAGTTGTTTATAAGGCCACCCTCAGTGTGACCTGTATGGCTGTTGACCAAGTATGGCCTGCATTTACTTGTGTGTGTGTGAAAAGCCGTAGATATTATGTGATTGGGCCGGCACGCAAACGCAGTGCCTTTAAGGTTTATTGGCATTCTGTACTCCCACCCCCCCCCCACGTCCGTGTACACAGTGGTGTTTTAAAAAGTCATACATTTTAATTTTTGATACCGATAATTTCTGATATTACATTTTAAAGCATTTATCGGCCGATAATATCGTCAGTCCAATATTATCGGACATCTCTAGGTATAATGATAATTTGCGATAAAATACCTGACGGTTAGTAATACCGTCTAATTTTTGAATTATCGAAAAAACTTAAATTATTAATGCATTTTAGGCAACACGAAGTCAGGCGCATGCGCACTAGCGTCGTTGGGCTTGACACGGACTTTGCTCGGGAGATTTCCCCTCGGAGTAAACGGAGCCAAGCGCTTGGTTTAGCGTCATTTTCCCTCTCTTCCCGCCGTGCGTTTAAGAGCGCACTGGTGTGTTTGGATGGAGACAGGTGTGGACAATATTGGAGACACTTGTCCCCCCACTAAAAGTACACAGCGAAGGAGGAAACTATTTGACGGTGCTTTCATTTTCTCAATACAGCGTTCATCAGCTGCTGTGACTGAGAGTTAATAATGTGAGAAAACATGCAGCAACTTGTTTATAAAGTCTTTAGTTTGTTGACTGAGATGTTCACGCGTCCTTTATTTAACTGCAAACTGTATCAGGGTTCAAATAACATCAATACTAGCTAAAATGTTTTGTCATCTCATCGAATTGAACGCAGGCTGTGAAGATTGTGTATTCGATGTGAGAGGTGACACTCCTCTTTATTTTTGTTGGCCAAACTGTTGCACTGAACCATAAGGAGGGGTTGGAGAATAACAAAGCTTGTTTATTAGACTTCAACTTCATTAACCAAACTGCATTGAGTTTTATATTAAAATCAAAAAGTAAACACCATGTTTTTTTTTGCATTACTTGTGTTTTTTTCATGTCACAAATGTACTACTTTTAAAAGCCATTCACGTGACACAGCATTTTGTTAAAGTGTTACTGTGTAAAGTTAATTCCTATACAACACACTTCTGGTCTCTTAACTCTTAATGGATCTGTCCCGATACAGCATCTGCATGTACATAACTTAATAACATAAATAAATAATTATAATAAATACCTCCCTCTATCAAAATGTAAAAATAGAGATAAAGGCATCATGTAATGACAAAAAGCTGACAAGTTGATCTGTGGTTTATCCGTTATACAGTGCTCAATACCGGAATAGAATGTTAGGCCAGGAAAAAACACAAGAGGCTATGTCATCCCTGCTTGGCACTCAGCATCAAGGGTTGGAATTGGGGGGTTAAATGACCAAAAATTATTCCTGAGCGCGGCCACCGCTGCCGCTCACTGCTCTACTCACCTCCCAGGGGGTGAACAAAAGGATGGGTCAAATGCAGAGGACAAATTTCACCACACCTAGCGTGTGTGTGACAATCATTGGTACTTCAACTTTAACTTAACTAACTAAACCCTGCGAAACAGGCTTGCAGGGATGATATAGCCTCCTGTGTTTTTTCCTGACCTTACATATATATGTATGTATACTGTATATGCATGCTTTGGAGCCCCTGCCTGGAAAGAATATAATGTTTGCCTTGGTGCCCTAAAATACGAGCCCTCTTTTAAGGCAACACTTGCCTTGACCTTAAAAAGTAAAAATTCGAGGCCTGTATTTAATGATCACTATTAGGTCATGTTTACATTACGACCCTCAAACACACACAGGCCTTCCCTGATGGTGACGTGCCCGTGTTTGACCTGCTTCTTCTGGGTATGGGCCCTGATGGACACACCTGCTCTCTCTTCCCAAACCACCCCCTTCTAGAGGTGAACATTTCAATATTTTAGTTGTTGTCTAGCATGCAAATAATTGGCTTTGATCCCACCCAACTGCCAGGAGAGTGAAAAGATCGTGGCTCCTATCAGCGACTCTCCCAAACCACCGCCGCAGCGCGTGACCATGACGTTCCCGGTGGTGAATGCAGCACGCTGCGCAGCTTTCGTGTCCACAGGAGGCAGCAAAGCATCCGTTTTAAGGGTAAAAGTATCACAAGTTTGACTTAAGAGTGTGAGATTTTGAATGTGTTCTTTTGCAGGAGGTACTGGAGGGAGGAGAAGGTCCGACGTTCCCAGCAGCCCGCGTCTCCCCGACTAACGGCGAGCTGTTCTGGCTCATCGACGAGCCCGCCGCTGCGTCCTTGACTATGCAGGTGGAGAAGCCGGGCCATGGCGCCAAACTCTAGAACAGGTGTTGTCAAACTCATGGAGGAATATCTGTTCCCACGCGGGCCCGGCGGGTAAAATCACGGCATAATAACTTTAAAAATACAACTACAACAACTTCACATTGTTTTTTTTTTCTTTTGCTTTGGCCCAAAATAGAACAAGGACATTCTGAAAATGTACACATGACAAATAATCTTCGTGACAAAACACTTCAAGTTAGTAAAAAATTCTGAGGGAAAAAAATTGGTGCAGTTTCAAAAACACCATGAAGAACACAATGAAATTAGAGTTAATCTCAGTGTTTCTACTAACCAATTAAACTTTAAAGGCCTACTGAAATGAATTTTTTTTATTTAAACGGGGATAGCAGATCTATTCTATGTGTCATACTTGATCATTTCGCGATATTGCCATATTTTTGCTGAAAGGATTTAGTATAAAACGACGATAAAGATCGCAACTTTTGGTATCTGATAAAAAAAAGGCTTACCCCTACCGGAAGTAGCGTGACGTAGTCAATTGAACATATACGCAAAGTTCCCTATTGTTTACAATGATGGCCGCCAGAAGTGAGTGAGATTCTGACCGAGAAAGCGACAATTTCCCCATTAATTTGAGCGAAGATGAAAGATTTGTGGATGAGGAAAATGCAAGTGAAGGACTAGTGGGGAGTGGAAGCTATTCAGATAGGGAAGATGCTGTGAGAGGCGGGTGGGACCTGATATTCAGCTGAGAATGACTACAACAGTAAATAAACACAAGACATATATATACTCTATTAGCCACAACACAACCAGGCTTATATTTAATATGCCACAAATTAATCCCATATAAAAACACCTAGGTGTTTGTTATGCTAGCTCCTAGCTACTAGCTACTAGCTCGAGCTAGTTATAGGGTTATATGGACGGGATCCCGTATATATAACCCGCCAATACAACTCAAACACCTGAACAACACACACACACACACTCACTCAGCCCAAAGAACCGTTCACCTAACCCAAGGTTCATAAAGCTGATATATTTAACCAAAGTTACGTACATGACACGCACGTACGGGCAAGCGATCAAATGTTTGGAAGCGCGCGGGTGGGACCTGATATTCAGCTGGGAATGACTACAACAGTAAATAAACACAAGACATATATATACTCTATTAGCCACAACACAACCAGGCTTATATTTTATATGCCACAAATTAATCCCGCATAACAAACACCTAGGTGTTTGTTATGCTAGCTCCTAGCTACTAGCTCGAGCTAGTTATAGCAAGCGATCAAATGTTTGGAAGCGCAGCTACGTACTCACGGTATCGCGTCTGTGTATCCAAATCAAAGTCCTCCTGGTTAGAGTCTCTGTTGTCCGAGTTCTTCGATCTTGACTGCATCTTTCGGGAATGTAAACAATGAAACACCGACTGTGTTGTGTTGCTGACTTCCCTCGCAAAATATCCACTTCGCACCGACAACTTTCTTCTTTGCTTGCTCAGCTTCTTTCTCCATAATGCAATGAACAAATTGCAACAGATTCACCAACACAGATGTCCAGAATACTGTGGAATAATAAGATGAAAACAGAGCTATTTCGTATTGGCTTCAATGGGGAAGCCATACCTCGGTTAAACTGGCTACGTCACGCGCATACGTCATCATACCGAGACGTTTTCAAGCGGAAGTGTGGCGGGAAATTTAAAATGTCACTTTATAAGTTAACCCGGCCGTATTGGCATGTGTTGCAATGTTAAGATTTCATCATTGATATATAAACTATCAGACTGCGTGGTCGCTAGTAGTGGCTTTCAGTAGGCCTTTAAGTCACAGCCCATCTATGGTTGAACAAAAACAAAATGAAGCATAAATAACGTATCAACTACCTCATTTGTCATTTCCATTGTTGACTTTCTTTAAATTTGCATAGAATACAATCATTCTAACAGAACTAAATCAATGTGCTGTCTCATGCAGCATTTTAAGTGGGGGTACTATTTGTTTATTTTACTCCTGTTTGTTTTACATTTGCTGGCCTAACATACTTGCTATTGTGACATCCAGTGGACACATTTAGAACAGCAGTTTCTTCAATTTAAAACTGCAGCTTAATTTTACACTTAGAAAACTCATCTCACAGGCCGGATTGAACCTGTCCGGGCCGCATGTTTGACATCCCCTGCTCTAGAACATTCCAGGCACTAGTACATAGGAGGAAGACGTTTTGTGCACTTCTTTTTGTTATTCCTAGACAAAATAAAGACAGACTAAATATGCTGCTAGATGTAGCACGAACTGGAAAGGTGTTTGTCGAATGTATAATATTTAGTTTTATACCTGCAGTATGAAGACACAAACAATAAAAGAACCAATAAAACTACATATCTCATTCCTGACCTTTTTGAGTTTTATGACTGCAAGTCCTTTCGACCATCTAAATCAGGGGTCACCAACCTTTTTGAAACCAAGAGCTACTTCTTGGGTACTGATTAATGCGAAGGGCTACCAGTTTGATACACACTTAAATAAATTGCCAGAAATAGCCAATTTGCTCAATTTACCTTTAACTCTATGTTATTATTAATAATTAATGATATTTATCTTTGTGGAAACACTGATCATCTTAATGATTTCTCACAATAAATATATATATAGAAACAGATAAATATCAATATGCAACACTTTATTTTTATATTTTCTCTAAGTGCACATTTTTCAAATTGAACATTTTCAAATGATCACTTCTAAGATAGTCTTGTGAAATCTCAATATCCCATTTTAACTAGCTAGCCACTAACATTTTTTAACAACTCATGAATTACTTTGCACCTTGTTTGTACAAATAACTCATGTAAAATATAAAAGTCAACTCTGAAATTTTTAAATAAATCATGTCGCACTTTGAACTGGACACCAAATCTGTTATCTGTTTCTTTGTCAGTTAGTGAAGACCAAGTCTTTAAAAAAATTTCTTGGATTTTCAAATTCTATTTGAGTTTTGTCTCTCTAAGAATTAAAAATGTCGAGCAAAGCGAGACCAGCTTGCTAGTAAATAAATAAAATTTAAAAAATAGAGGCAGCTCACTGGTAAGTGCTGCTATTTGAGCTATTTTTAGAACAGGCCAGCGGGCTACTCATCTGGTCCTTACGGGCTACCTGGTGCCCACGGGTACCGCGTTGGTGACCCCTGCTGTAGAGATTTACTGTAAGCGTTAAATATTAAAATAAAAAAAATAGTTTGACTTGTTTTTAACATTTTAATGACTTAGTCTTAGACCTTTTATGGTCCCCGGGAGCCCTAAAGGTAAAAAAAAAAAAAAAAAATCCAAATATTTTGTTATGATTTGAAAATGAAAACTATCAAAATGGCCCCCCGCAGGCTTTAATTTTTCCATGTGCGGCCCTCAGTGGAAAAAGTTGGACACCCCTGATTTAGGACAGTGTTTTTCAACCTTTTTTGAGCCGAGGCACATTTTTTTCATTGAAAAAATCCAAAGGCACACCACCAGCAGAAATCATTAAAATATGAAACTCGATATTGACAATAAAAAGTCGTGGGATATGACTTTAAAGCATAACCAAGCATGCATCACTATAGCTCTTGTCTCAAAGTAGGTGTACTGTCACCACCTGTCACATCACGCCCTGACTTATTTGGACTTTTTTGCTGTTCTTATGTGTAGTGTTTTAGTTCTTGTCTTGCGCTCCTATTTTGGTGGCTTTTCCTGTTTTGTTGGTATTTTCCTGTAGCAGTTTCATGTCTTCCTTTTAAGCGATATTCCCCGCACCTGCTTTGTTTTAGCAATCAAGAATATTGCAGTTTTTTATCCTTCTTTGTGGGGACATTGTTGATTGTCATGTTCGGATGTACTTTGTGAACGCCGTCTGCTCCACACGCTGTAAGTCTTTGCTGTCTTCCAGCATTCTGTTTTTCTTCACTGTGTCGCCAGTTCAGTTGTAGTTTCGTTCTGCATAGCCTTCCCTAAGCTTCAATGCCTTTTTTTTTTAGGGGCACTCACTTTTTGTTTATTTTTCAGTTTAAGCATTAGACACCTTTTTACCTGCACACTGCCTCCCGCCAGGGCCGGCCCGTGGCATAGGCCGTATAGGCAAATGCTAAGGGCGCCGTCCATCAGGGGGCGCCACGCCAATGCCACAAATGTTGGAGAGAAAAAAGAAAAAAAAAAGTTGGTACTATTATTTCTAAATACAAAAAATAATCCCACGTTAATTAGAATGCAAAGTAAAGCCTATTTAATAGAAATATTATTTGTTACAACATTACGCCCCCCCCCCCCCACCCCACCCCCCCATCCCCCCGCACGGTGCGCCCCCTCCCTTCCCGTATCATGACTCTTACCACATCAAAAAATCAACACAAGATGTCAAAACGGCCAAAATTGTCAGGTGCCCAGGGAAGAAAAAATAGAAAAGAAGAGGAGGAGAAACGAGAAAAAGACAGGTAGCAGGTAGGTAACGTTAGCCTACATGAAATTATTTGTCTGTTACAGAATGTGATAGAAACCTGGCTTTTTAGCATTAAGCTAATGTTACATGATTCGGCAATGGCTAATCAATAAATAGCTAGTTCTGTTTTAATGTCAGGTTAATATTGTGGAGGGGGCTAAATTGTTATGGAAAATAATAATGTAACGTTAGGTAATTACAATACTCCCACCTTACATTCCTCAGGGACATTAGTATTAGATCTTTTAAGCAGGTGTTTTTTGTTGACATTGTTATTGCCTTCTGGTTAGCTAATGTTTGCCCTGCAGGTAATAGTCACTTTTCCACCCCTTTATATATTAGGTATAGTTGTAAGCCTAGTTGTTAAAGTGCACATCATTAATGTTAATTAAGCAATATCACATGAGAGGAAATGCTATTTTTTAATTTGAGCACTGCTGTGATTCGGTTAAAGATAATCATAACATAATATTCTCATATAATATGTTAATTTGCTTTCTTTAAGTAAAAAAAAAGGTCAAAGACAAAGCTATTCGGTTTCTTGTGATATACACTTCACTGCCGATGTGGGGGGCACCTAAAATCTTGCCTAGGGCGCCAGATTGGTTAGGGCCAGGCCTGCCTCCCGCTGTCGTCTGAAAAATGGTGATCACGATTAGCTACCTGCTGCCACCTACTGATACGGAAGAGTATTACACGGTTACTCTGCCGACACTCAACAACAACACATCATTCGCAGACTATAATTACTGGTTTGCAAAAAATGTTATACCCCAAATAGGTGAAATTAGATCATCTCCCACGGCACACCAGACTGTATTTTACGGCACTAGCGCGGCACAGTGGTTGAAAAACAATGATTTAGGGCAGTGGTCCCCAACCTTTTTGTAGCTGCGGACCGGTCAACGCTTAAAAATGTGTCCCACTGACCGGTGGTGGGGGGGGGGGGGGGGGGGTGTATTTAAAAAAAAAACAAAAAAAAAACGTTTTTTTTAATTTTTTTTTTTTTACATAAATAAATACTGTATAAATAATGGCTCAGGGACACAGAGAGGTAGCGTTGCTGTCATGTTTACTCGTCATTCAGGAAGTAAGCCCCAGCCCCAAAGCACCCTGGGATATGTAGGCATAGCCTACCACTACACCTCCCCTTCTTAGTTCAGCAACAACATATTCAAACACAAACTAATAAGCAAACTTATTCAAACATTTTAGATGAACTTAGACCACTGTAAATGAATAACTCTGACATAGTATTACAATCATCTTTCGCTTACACTTCTTTTTTTTTTTTTTTTTTTTTTTTTTTCCCCAAACAAGAACTTGAAATACTTTAGAGTTCTACAAAACGCTTACATTTCTTTTTTTTTTCTTTTTTTTTTTTTTTTTTCACAAACAAGAACTTGAAATACTTTAGAGTTCTACAAATCAAGTCTCTCAGGAGCCTTTGTCACTCTGCCTGACCTGGTGACTTGTGGTTGTCCAGGAGGAGTACCTGTGGCTCTGAGGTGGATTCTGTTTCTCCTCAGAACGCCCCTGTCAGTCTCTACCAAGTATGACCTTGGTGTGTGGGCATTTCCCAATACAGTCCCAGGGGTCGCTTCCGTGGTGACCCACACTTTCTGTCCAGAGGGGAGCTCTGGGAGCGCACGGGAACGGTGGTGGTGGTTGTAGTTTGCAGCTTGCTTGCGTCGCCCTTCCTCATCCTTCTGGCGAAACTCCTGCAGCTCGGGCCATTTAGGGTCCAGCTTGCTTGAAGGCTGCGGCAGTGATGTGCGCAGGTTCCTCCCCATCAGCAACTGCGCTGGTGAGAATCCGTGCTCTAGCGGTGTGGCTCTGTATGCCAGTAGTGCCCTGACTTGGTCAGTGTCTTTTTCCCACAGCTTCTTGACAGTTTGAACAGCACGCTCCGCTTCACCATTCGCTTGTGGGTAGCGAGGACTGCTCGTGACATGTGTGAAGCTGCACTCTTTTGCAAATGCTCTGAATGCCTCCGACGAAAACTGGGGCCCATTGTCAGAAACCACGGTCTGTGCGTAACCATGATGACTAAAAGCATCTTTCACAGCTCCAATGGTGGCCTCAGATGTCGTAACTCTGAGCTCTGCCACCTCGATGTACCTAGAAAAATAATCAACAATAAGCAGGTAAGTCTTTTTGTTCCATTCAAACAGGTCCATCCCCACCTTTTGCCATGGGCGATCTGGTACTGTGGTCTCCATCAGCGGCTCTCTGTACTGGATTCTATATTTTTGGCACGTTTCACACTGGTCCACTGCCTCTCTGATGTGGGCAGTGATTCCAGGCCACCATACCGATTCCTTGGCTCTAGAGCGACATTTGGAGATTCCTTGATGACCTTCGTGAAGTTTAGTCATGATCTCCCTTCTGAGTGCTTGTGGTATCACCAGTCTCTCGCCTTTCATGAGAAGGTCATCTGCAAGATACAGGTCTGCTCTGACCTTCCAGTAGGGGGCAACGTCTGGCCTCAGCGTGTGTTTTTCCGGCCATTCTGTCAGACAGTAGTGTGACACTGTTTTGCATGTTTCATCTGCTTGTTGTGCCCGTTTAATTTCTTCCAATCGTGTGTCTGTAGCGGGGAGTGAGGACACAACAGTATTCACAAACACCTGGACCTCTCTTTCAAGTTCCAAGTCACCAGGTGACATCTTGTCCTGAAGCGGCGCTCTAGACAGCGTGTCTGCAGTGATGAGGTTTTTCCCTGGGACATGAACAATGTCATAATCATACCTCAGGAGTCGCAGACGAAATCTCAGAACCCTTGGTGGCAGATCATCCAAACCTCTGGTGCTCAACAGTGGGACCAGGGGCTTATGGTCTGTCAGGAGTGTGAAGTGTAGACCCTGCACGTAGGAGGTCAGTCTTTCGCACGCCCATGTTGCTGCCAGCGCCTCCTTTTCAATCTGCGTATAGCGCTTCTCTGTATCTGTCAGTCCTCTTGAAATAAACGTCACTGGTTGCCATGAGCCATCAGCCTGTTTCTGCGTGAGAACAGCACCTATTCCGTATGCTGATGCATCTGCTGCTACTTGAGTCTCTGCTGCATTTGAATATTTAGCAAGTGCTGTCGGTGAGCTCAGTCCTTCTTTCAGCTTTTGAAAAGCAGTCTGTTGAGGTTCCCCCCAGACCCACTCATTTTTCTCCCTCAGTAGGTCTTTCAGGGGCACGGTGACAGTAGCCAGTTGTGGCAAGAATTTGGACAGGTAATTTGCCATGCCTATTAGGCGGCGCACATCCTCCGCGCATTCAGGCTCTGGCATCTGAAGAATCGCTTTTGTTTTGTTTGGGTCGGGCTCGATGCCTTTTGCCGAAACCTTGTGACCAACAAAGATCATGTGCTCCTTAGCAAACTCACACTTCTCGTTCAAAGTGAGGCCTTCCTCCTGCATTTTCTGGAGCACACTGTGCAGTCTTTGGTCATGTTCCTGTCTGTCACGGCCATACACAAGAACATCATCTGCATGACACAGCACGCCCTCAAAATCCTCCAACATTTGTGACATCCTTCTTTGAAAATGTTCTGGAGCGGATTTGATCCCAAAGGGCAGGCGGTTGAACAGATATCTCCCAAAAGGAGTGATGAATGTGGTTAATGGTCGTGATTTTGGGGTTAATGGGATTTGCCAAAATCCAGATCGAGCATCTAGTTTTGTGAAAACCTTTGCCTCTGACATCATCGCAAGTGTTTGGTCGACGGAAGGAAGAATATGGCGTTCTCTTTTCACTGCTTTGTTTAGCTTTGTGAGATCTACACAGATCCTGAGTTTGTCCTGTTTTGGTTTTGGAACCACAACCATTCCAGAGCACCAAGCCGTTGGTTCTGTCACTTTTGATATGACTCCCATAGTTTCCATTCTATCCAGTTCTTCACGCACTTTCTCTCTCAGTGGCAGTGGGACCCGTCTGGGTGTTGAGAGAGCATAAGGTGTCGCTCCTTTTTTCAGCTCTATGCGGTACGGCTCCTTCAGCTCACCAAGCCCATGGAACACCGCTGGATACGCTGCTTTGAAATCTGTTTCAGGCTGTGTCGCTGTGACAGCCTCTGCTCTGTGAACCAGTTGCATGGCCTCTATGGCTGGTAGTCCCAGAAGTGGTTGTGTCAGTCCTGCCACAACATAAACATGTTGGTCTGTAAAGAGGCCTTTTGCCAGCATTTTCCCCTGGAAACAGCCCTTTACATTCAGGGGGTTGCGTCCCGGTCCAAACAGTTTCTTAAGTGGTTTCTCCAACTTGCCATCTCGTGTTGGTTTAAAGACACTTTCCGGTATGGATGTCACGTCAGCTCCTGTGTCGATTTTAAAATTAATGGCTTCCCCGTTGAGTAGTATATTTTCCATCCAAGGCCTTGTAGTCTGTGTTTGCACCTCACCTAGAAAAGCATAGTCCTCCTGATCATTGTCACCGTCTGACTGGCACTCTGTGACTGTGTTTACTGCTTTCCCTCTGAAACAGGCCACTGCATAATGTCCAATTTTGCGACACTTGCGACATTCTACATCTTTAGCTGGGCAGTCTTTCCATGCATGTCTGCGTCCTTTTCCACATCGGCCACACTCTTTTTCTCCTTGAGTGTCTGACCTTTGGCCTTTGTTTGAGTGTTGAGGCTTTTTCCCCAGGCGCTGAAACCTTGTCTGAACAGCATCTAAATTTATCTTGGAGTCTCCTTCTCCAGCAGTGTTGTACATTAATGTCTGTTGTTTCTTAACAGTTTCACTTTGTCTCACTCTTTGTATTGTCTTCACCAGGGTCAATTCTGAGTCCATCTGTAGCTGTTCTGACAGCCTCCTGTCATTTATTCCAACCACAATTCTGTCTCTTATTAGCTCTTCCTTCAGATCTCTATAGTTACAATGTTCTGCTAACTTGTGCACAGTGGTGATGAATGCTTCTGCACTCTCTCTATCTTGTTGGAACCTCATGTTAAACTGGGCCCTTTCAAAAATCACATTGTGTTTTCCCACACAGTGCTGCTCAAATGCTTCTTTAACTGTATCATACTTCTTTTTGTTTTCATCAGTCAACGGTAAAACTGCCAAAATATCATCTGCTGCATCTCCCATAGCATAGAGAAGTGAATTCACCTGATACTCCTCTTCTTTCTCTGTTAATCCAGATACAACACGAAATCTCTCAAACCTTCTGATCCATCTTGGCCATCCTGACGGATTTAAGAAGTCAAATGGTTCTGGGTGTGATATTTGTGTAGATGCCATTGTATATTCCCTTAGTTGTCGATCAGGAAAGGTTTGTGTAGCTCCGCTAGCTTAGCAACTTTTCTTCACTTATCTCCAGAGGTGGGACCAAGTCATTGCTTTGCAAGTCACAAGTAAGTCTCAAGTCTTTGCCCTCAAGTCTCGAGTCAAGTCCCGAGTCAAGACAGGCAAGTCCCGAGTCAAGTCCAAAGTCAAGACTGGAAAGTCTCAAGTCAAGTCACAAGTCCTGCATTTTGAGTTTCGAGTCCTTTCAAGTCCTTTTGACCACAGACTAATATTTTTACACAGATTGTGTATGCTTTTAAACCGCTGTATTTATTTATTAAAACAAGTGCATTTGAAATAGCAGGAAAGAAAATAGTACTGACATTGCAATTCATAATAGCACTATTAACCAGTCATTTTAATAGTTTAAACAATTTTAAACATTTAACTCATTCCTTTACAGAATAAACACATTTGCAAAAACAAGTGCAACTGTACTTATTTGTACAAAGGTGTTAACATTGTATATCCATGGCATATTGCATTGTAACTAGTTCCACAGCACTTTCTATTCTGTTCTTACCTTATCTCATTGATCTCATCTCATACTGTATGTGTGTTGATGTGTGCATACACATGAAAAACATAACAAATACATGAACATAACAATGAACAGAGTTGTACTTTTTAGATGTCAGGGCCCTATGCAATATGTACACATATTCTTAATATAGTATATATTTTAACTGACCTTTATTTGACTGTGTTTGTCTTTTTGTAGGTGGCTAAAATACGCGGTGCTGCTGACCGCCGTCTAACGTTACGTTACTGTGTGTGATACATTGACTAACGTAACGTTATGTATAGGTACCTCATGCAACCCTGCTTAAAAAATCACTTGACAAAAAGTATGAATAGGTAGCAAACTGCAGTGGACGCAACATATTGCCGCGTTTGAAATGACGTTATAACCATAAACATCTTATAAGTAGACGCAATATTGGTTGCTGTGACGCGAGCAATTTGCATCTTGAAGTGGTGATGAGGAGCCGGCGAGCAGCCTAAACTGACAGTTGACAGGTAGAAAACAAAGATGCCGGGCTGGTGTTCAGCGTTGTCCTGCTCAAATGAGCGGACTGTTGAAAATAGGAATCGGGGGATTACTTTTCACAAGTAAGATTTAACATTAATGTACTATTGGTTGTATTTTATGAAAATAACATTACCACAGAGTTGAGAAGGAGCAAAGATCTTCAATATTTGTATGTGAAAATCACAAATAAATCTTCTGGGGGAGGATGACGCCCCTACAGGGGTTTGGTTTACAAACTTTCTGCCCCACCTAAAACAAAATTCACCAGCCGCCACTGATTATAATGCATTCTCTTTTTAGGCAAAATATAAGACAATACTTTCTTAACAGTATAATTGTAACCAGGAATAAGTCTTCAAGTAACAATATTCAAATACTAACATTGTTGGGTAAAACAGAATTTGGTTTTATTCTGAATCCAGTGAAACAGATTGGTGGTTTTAACTGATATAAAGACTTGCAGGTGTTTATATATGTTTAAGTATTTGGCAGACGCTTTTATCCAAAGCGACATACATAAAAAATACATATATAACAATCATTGCAAACATGATCATTTAAGGGAAGAATGTAATACAAAATATCAATACAAAGTGTCACGACAGAATAAACTCTCTGCTGCTGCAGCAAGAGAGATACAGTCTATAAGATGTATAGATATCTAATGTATTCATACATTGTTTATGTAGCATGTATATATAACGTAATCATATTGTTTCTTCAATTTAAAAATAGCTGACCGTTTTTTTCCCCTTCTCTGGGATTATATTCCCAGTTTTAATCTCGGACGTCTGGTCACTTATAGCGTATAAGAATATTCTATTACTGTTAAGCAAACTATGAATAATAAAACATGTGTCCGTTATCATAGCTACACGTATGACAAAAAAGCGCGTGAAAATAAGTGGTATTCAGTGAGGTAAAATGAATTAAATGCGTTGACAGTTCATTGCTCCTGCCAAATGAATTGCACTGAGTGGAGCGGATCACCACTCCAAGATGGCGGCCCCACGTCTCGTCTGTGCCAGTAGGCAGTAGCGCTCGATGCTGTGTACCCTTATAAGATGTCTATGGTTATGACGTTAGCAGTGAGTTTACAGCCTCACTGATTTAACTACACAGCAAATAAAAGTCATGTTACTTAGCCAATAAACGTTAGCTTACATTCAAAACTTACCCTTCTTTGTGCAACTTCAAATGTCGAACGAAGTTGGAAGTTGTTGCGTCTCCGTCTGTAATATTCGAACTGCGTGATTTGCATACGGCAATTCGTTGACCAAGTCGTAGTTTTTATACCCGAACGAAACCAACTTTGGTATAAATCTTTCTCACTGGCGCGTTGTTTGACAACTCTTGTTCATTGGTTGTCCTGCAATTTGATTGGCTGAATGCTGTGTGATGAAAACAATGTAGATCTAATTTGATTGGCTGTTGTACTGAGAGCACACCAGCTGACACGCAGCACACACGCTGATAGACAGACAGACACGTACAAAATGAAAGCTACGGAGCGCTCCCAAATAACTTTTTAAGCTTTAGGTTTTGGGGAAAGTAGCAAGTCATGTCAAGTCAAAAGGCTCAAGTCCAAGTGAAGTCACAAGTCATTGATGTTAAAGTCTAAGTCGAGTTGCAAGTCTCTTTACATTTTGTCAAGTCGAGTCTAAAGTCATCAAATTCATGACTCGAGTCTGACTCGAGTCCAAGTCATGTGACTCGAGTCCACACCTCTGCTTATCTCCGTTTTTATTGTCAGCACTGAGCTTCCTCCAGGCTATATTCATGAAGAGATAACATCCACCGCTTCACAGGAGTATAAAGTTATAACTTTTGAGTTCTTTTTCACTCTCTGACACCATGTATAAATAATGGCTCAGGGACACAGAGAGGTAGCGTTGCTGTCATGTTTACTCGTCATTCAGGAAGTAAGCCCCAGCCCCAAAGCACCCTGGGATATGTAGGCATAGCCTACCACTACAAATACAATCATGTGTGCTTACGGACTGTATCCCTGCAGACTGTATTGATCTATATTGATATATAATGTATATATTGTGTTTTTTATGTTGATTTCATAAAAAAATAATAATAATAAAATAAAATAAAAATAATAAAATTATTTCTTGTGCGGCCCGGTACCAATCGGTCCGCGAACCGGTGGTTGGGGACCACTGATTTAGGGGATTATTTAAAGATGTATTTTTTTCCATTACTTTTGTCCCATTAGAGCCTCCATACAGTTCCATCCCTTCTCTCCCGCAGGGCCCATCCCCTTTAACATGACACCCGTCTCGTCCTCCCCTTTAAAGCCCCAACTTCTGCAGCTTTTCTTTCAATTTTTTTTTCCCCCCTTCTCGCCAATGATGTCCCCACAGCAGACCTAGTGTCCACCGACCATTTATCTATCTATGTTCTTCTCCTCCCTCCGTGTCGTGTGGAAACCATGAGCGGAATGCACGGCCTCGCCTCGCTGCTGCTGCTGCTGCTGTGCCGCTGCACTCCTTCCCGGGGATACTTCGCCGAGGAGCGCTGGAGCCCCGAGTCCCCGCTGCTCGCTCCCCGGGTCCTGCTCGCCCTCATCTGCCGCAACTCGGAGCACTCCCTGCCCTACGTGCTCGGCACCGTGGAGCGTCTGGACTACCCCAAAGAGCGCATGGCTGTGTGGTGAGTACTTGCTAAGGGAATATTTTCATGTGATCGCATGCATGGTGAAAAATATTTAAAAATAAAAGTTCCTAATGTGTTGGTAAAGTGTGCATGAACGCAGCATACATTGGTGTGTATACGTGGAGGGGAGGGGGCGGGTGCACCTACCCCAACTGGGAACAATTCCCCAGCATGCACCTTAGCAACCAGTCTAACTGTCTATTGAAACCATACAGTTTGACCCATGGCCACCAGAACCAAATTTGGACCTGGAGCAGAATTTTTTTTTGAGCCCCTCCTCACATTTCTCATGATATCCTTATCACCAGTGTTGGGAAATCACTTTTAAAAAGTAATCAATTATGCTTACTCATTATTTTACGGTAAAAAAATAATTGAATTATTAACATAATTAGTCTTAAAAGGCCTACTGAAATGAATTTTTTTTATTTAAACGGGAATAGCAGATCCATTCTATGTGTCATACTTGATAATTTCGCGATATTGCCATATTTTTGCTGAAAGGATTTAGTAGAGAAAATCGACGATAAAGTTCGCAACTTTTGCTCACTGATTTTAAAAAAAGCCTTGCCTGTACCGGAAGTAGCGTCACGTCACAGGAGGTAATATTCCTCACAATTTTCCTTTGTTTACAATGGAGCGAGAGAGATTTGGAGCGACAAAGCGACGATTACCCCATTAATTTGAGCGAGGATGAAAGATTTGTGGATGAGGAACGTTAGAGTGAAGAACTAGAGGCAGTGCAGGACGTATCTTTTTTTCGCTCTGACCGTAACTTAGGTACAAGCTGGCTCATTGGATTCCACACTCTCTCCTTTTTCTATTGTGGATCACGGATTTGTATTTTAAACCACCTCGGATACTATATCCTCTTGAAAATGAGAGTCGAGCACGCGAAATGGACATTCAAAGTGACTTTTATCTCCACGACAATATATCGGTGACACACTTAGCTACTGAGCTAACGTGATAGCATCGTGCTCAAATGCAGATAGAAACAAAATACATAAATCCCTGACTGGAAGGATAGACAGAAGATCAACAATACTATTAGACCGTGTACATGTAACTACACAGTTAATAATTCTCAGCCTGGTAAAGCTTAACAATGCTGTTGCTAACGACGGTAAGGCTAATTTAGCAACTTAGCAACCGGACCTCACAGAGCTATGATAAAAACATTAGCGCTCCACCTACGCCAGCCAGCCCTCATCTGCTCATCAACAGCCGTGCTCACCTGCGTTCCAGCGATCGACGGTGCGACGAAGGACTTCATCCGTGAGTTTGGCGGCTAGCATCGGCTAGGCGTCTGCTAAGTCCTTGTTGTGTTGCTACAGCCAGCCGCTAATACACCGATCGATCCCACCTGCAACTTTCTTCTTTGCAGCCTCCATTGTTCATTAAACAAATTTCAAAAGATTCACCAACACAGATGTCCAGAATACTGTGGAATTATGAAATGAAAACAGAGCTTGTTGTGTAGGATTCTCCGGGCTCCGAATACTTCCCTTGTCCTCGTGACGTCACACGCATACGTCAGCATAATAAAACGTTTTTAACAGGAAGTGTGGCGGGAAATTTAGAATTGCACTTTATAAGTTAACCCGACCGTATTGGCATGTGTTGTAATGTTAAGATTTCATCATTGATATATAAACTATCAGACTGCGTGGTCGGTAGTAGTGGCTTTCAGTAGGCCTTTAAAGGCCTACTGAAATGATTTTTTTTTATTTAAAAGGGGATAGCAGATCCATTCTATGTGTCATACTTGATCATTTCGCGATATTGCCATATTTTTGCTGAAAGGATTTAGTATAGAACGACGACGATAAAGATTGCAACTTTTGGTATCTGATAAAAAAAAAAGGCTTGCCCCTACCGGAAGTAGCGTGACGTAGTCAATTGAACATTTCCGCAAAGTTCCCTATTGTTTGCAATGATGGCCGCCAGAAGTGAGAGCGATTCGGACCGAGAAAGCGACGATTTCCCCATTAATTTGAGCGAGGATGAAAGATTTGTGGATGAGGAAAGTGCAAGTGAAGGACTCGTGGGGAGTGGAAGCGATTCAGATAGGGAAGATGCTGTGAGAGGCGGGTGGGACCTGATATTCAGCTGGGAATGACTAAAACAGTAAATAAACACAAGACATATATATACTCTATTACCCACAACACAACCAGGCTTGTATTTAATATGCCACAAATTAACCCGCCAATACAAATCAAACACCCGCACAACACACTCAATCCCACAGCCCAAAGTACCGTTCACCTCCGCAAAGTTCATACAGCACATATATTTCCCCAAAGTTACGTACGTGACATGCACATAGCGGCACGTACGTACGGGCAAGCAATCAAATGTTTGGAAACCGCAGCTGCGTACTCACGGTACCGTGTATCCAACTCAACGTCCTCCTGGTAAGAGTCTCTGTTGTCCCAGTTCTCCACAGGCCAATGGTAAAGCTTGACTGTCATCTTCGGGAATGTAAACAATGGAACACCGGCTACGTGTTTGTGTTGCTGCAGCCGGCCGCTAATACACCGCTTCCCACCTACAGCTTTCTTCTTTGCTGTCTCCATTGCTCATTAAACAAATTGCAAAAGATCCACCAACACAGATGACCAGAATACTGTGGAATTTTGCGATGAAAACAGACGACTTAATAGCTGGCCACAATGCTGTCCCAAAATGTCCGCTACAATCTGTGACGTCACGCGCAAACGTCATCATACCGAGACGTTTTCAGCAGGATATTTCGCGGGAAATTTAAAATGTCACTTTATAAGTTAACCCGGCCGTATTGGCATGTGTTGCAATGTTAAGATTTCATCATTGATATATAAACTATCAGACTGCGTGGTCGCTAGTAGTGGCTTTCTGTAGGCCTTTAATAACTGTTTTTTGTTGCAGTTTATTTCAATATTGTTGTTTTGCATCCCCTGTCATCCTAGTACCCCTTAGTAGACCCAGTCTAGATTGTATTTTTTTTGCTGATCCTCCCCCAGCGTTGACCTTTTTTTCCCCCCATCTTTTACGGGGCGCCTTGTGGCGACCCATCAGCGTTCCTGTTCTGTAACCCTGCACACTGTTTGTTTGTCTAATCTTGAACGGGTTTGTTCTGAAAATCTAATTTCCTCTCAGGGATTAATAAAGTACTATCTCATGTAATATTTTTGAAGTTTTGATTTTTATTAAGGATCCCCATTAGCTGGTTGCCACAACAACCCACTAGTCTTCCTGGGGTCCACAAACTCAATACAATTACAAGTAAAAACATATAATTATAACTACACAAATACAGAAACAAATAAAAGCATCAATAAGAAAACAAGCAAACAATTTACAGTCACATAATAATTACCATATAAATATAACTACACAATACAAAACCAAACAAAAGTCATCAATAAGCAAACAAATTTACAGACTCAGATAAAATATTACTTACCTTTTGGAAAAACCTGTTTACTTTCAATGCCAGTGAGAATTTGAGGCAGGTTATTCCAGAGCGATACAGATCTATAAATAAAAGATTTCCGCAAAGCATTCTTCCTGGGACGTGGGAGTACAAAATGCCCCTCACTAGACGCTCTGGTATTATGATTATGTATGGTACTGTAAACTATTTGGGCCATGAGAACGTTTGATGACGATGTCAGAAACCTGAGGGTTGCAGGTTCGCTCCCCGCCTCTTACCATGCCGTTGTGTCCTTGGGCAGGACACTTCACCCTTGCCCCCGGTGCCGCTCACACCGGTGAATGAATGTTGAATGAAT